>NC_056732.1:1772958442-1773008442 GCF_019279795.1 Protopterus annectens
TAACAGCATGCATAGATATCCCCATTCACAGAAAACACTAGATTTGGAGCAGTCACATAGCAAACAGAACACATGCATATATGGAACCATACTAGCCTTTACAATGGCATGCAGGTGACATTGTTAGCAACAGGCCACCAATGATAGTGTTTCAACATGGAACATGACTAGAAACCCATTGCACAATTTGTTGTGCAATACGATGTATGTCCCAACAGTAGGTTTGCTGTAAACATACCCGTTTAGTTGTGTGTTTAGATTATTGTTGCAGATATGGTGAGGGGAGACAGAGATGTCAATTAACAACTATTAAATCCTTGTAGTATGAGGTCCTCAGGCCTTTTTTCCTCGTTATGTCTTTCAGGCACTGTGTTTAGAGAGCATTTGCCAGTCTATTCTTCCCAGGAAAATGAGGTTATAATAAACAACCTGGTGCAGCACTACCACAGCCTGTTTGGCTGTACAACCCATGATCTGCAGGAGAGGACCACCCTGTGGAATGAGCTCATCCACAGGGTAAACGATGTCGACCTGCATAACTGCAGTCATGAGCAGGTCCGACATCGTTGCACTGACCTAATCTGCCACACGCGTCAGCATGCTGCTGCTGCAGTTAGGAGGGACCAGCTAGCCACAGGGGGGGGGTCATGCCATCCAGCCCCCCCCCGACACATGCTGCCAGCTCCTCACCAGCCTCGGGGCACCTACCTGCAAGCAAAGACAAGACCCAGCAGATATTATTGTGGAGGTGGGTGCTACCCACACAATGGCTGAGAAGTGTGCAGGTAAGGCCCCAGGGCACATCAGTAGACCACTGTTGCTTATCCATCTGCATCTGTAGAGTTTAATCATGCATATGTGAGATGAAATATAAATAGTCTGTTGCTGCATTGTAGTAATAAAGAGATGTGCATAATCTGTAGTATTGTGGGTTTGTACTGTTGTACTGAAATGCTGCTCCCACCCTGTAATAATGCCACAGGTATGGCTGCTGTCCTCACATCTCTCAAACAACTATGTGGGTCCCTCTGGTATACCTTTGGGGCAGCAGCCTGTAGCTGGTCAGTATGGTGTTGTTTGTTCAATTTTGCCAATGTACTGGCCATGATATGTGCCATTAACACATTTAACACCTACCCATAATGCACCCTGTACATGTTCACTTATTGTTGCTGTTAACTGCACTGCATCACAGTGGTCACCATGGTGGCATATCTGAAAGGTATGTAGGAGTCCTGCAATATAACTAACAACCTGTCATTGCAAGACGTGTGCCCAGAGATGAACATAATGGTGGGACAAATGGCCTACAGTAGGAACATATCTGAAACATCACCCTTATACAGTGCTACAACAATATATATACCACTATTACAATGGCAACTGTTACAGATCTACACAACGGCATATCACAATACCACATTCCCCAACCCTTACAACCTGTAATGTAGTCCTAACATGAGCAATGAATGTGTAATATGGAATCCTATGTTAGGACAGCAAATATGGGGAATACATACCTTAACAAACACTGGAAGCATATGTGTGCACACACTCCAAATAACATATTGTGGAAGCAGCTTGTGAGGTACTGACAGTATTCACTCTTCATGAGTATGCACCTTCCAGCAAGTACAGGTCCTCAATGTCACACCTAGAAATGGTCTGCTGTCCAAGACATATGTCCATCACATTTGCCCACTTGCTTGCAACAGAGGCAGCCATGGCTTGCACACATCTTACAAGCAAGGGAATGGATCCCATAACCAACAGGTAGCACGCAGGAGTGGGACATGTAGCCTTACCTCACCATTGCATATACCATGGCAAACAGGGCAGTCATGTATGCAATGAGGATGTATGGGACAACATTAATGTAGAAAATAAACAGATGGCTATCCAAGACAGATGACAACATATGTTGCAAACTGGTCATGGAGGCTGCCTAGTAAAATGCCACAACACTGAGGGAGTTGCTGGAATGTCTAGCAAGTACTGGCTGTGCAGTACCTGTATCGACAATCGTCTGGACTCTGCATAAGTGTGGCCCATGGGTTAGGGTAATCAGATGGGACAGTTGTTCCACAGGAAACATCAGCCAGAGCTCTCTACAGGTAGCATATGCATAACATCAAAAGTCCCCCGAAGGCATGTGTTGCAATGTGTAATTGTTTAGCAAAACCAAGTTCAAAACCTACAGACAGTATCAATTAAGATACATATGCTGCACAAGCAAAACCTCACTCCACCTTAGGCCCACCATCTTCATCTGTACCTTGCTGATGCCAGTGTACACCTATATGTTTGCCATTCATTAGCAGGGACTAGGCTGGTACACATGGTGTTCTGAAATTGGGACACTGCAAAATTACACTTGTGTAGCCCATAGTTGTCAAGCATCTGCAAAAAGGCTGAGGATGGGGAGGGGTGTCATCCTGAAACACAACAGTAAACTGAAGCAGACATCCAAAACTCACTAAGAATGGCTGTATCTGCACACAGCCAATGTCATGAATTGTGGTAGACGTAATACTGACTCCACAACAATAGTGACATCACTGTGTAACCTCCAAGGGCTGTGCACATGAGTTGACCTTGCAATCTTGTAGAGTTGGGGGATATTTGTAGGGCAGAGTGACCAAATACTGGCAAGTGCAGATGGGCCATGCTAGTATACCCCTTCCAAGAATAGTAACTGCTGTATTACACTTAGTTGGTGCAACAAACCATCATGTTAAGGGTGTGCACACCTATTCACCCACAGATTGTATGCATCTCAGTCAGCATCTGCACAACTAACACATTTGTTTTATACTGCATTTGATTGCACAGGTCATATGTCACATACCAGTTTCATGTAATGTTAACATATGCAGTATTGTGGCCCCATGGCATATCAGGGAAGAGGGTGCTATGTCAATAAGAGTGTGTACACTGCTCATAGCCAGAGTAAGGTTTGAAGATTGTCAGTGTAATTGTATTTTATTGGTCATACATGCACCACTGAAGATGAGATCTGCAAATCAGACATAAGGCACTCAATATTGACACATATCCACATATCATCCCAGGTATGTGTCAGGCAAACAGGGGCTGTGAGCAGCAGAGCAAACATAACTGACACACATATACACATTCATCAATGACATGTACACATGTGAGGAATGGTACACAGTACATGCCAGGGTGCTGAACAGGTGCACAGCAATACTGTGTACATGGGTCAAATGTGTTCTAGGGGAAGGGGCATCACCTACTAACACAACCCATGCATCACAGTGATGTATAATGTTGGTAAAAGGGATTGACTATAGCTGCAGTGCATGCTGTTGAGTGCCATATGTCATGCATGTTGACAGATGGTAATGAGAGGTCTGTGTGTAATATCTTTGGGCAACCTCACCTAAGTGCATGTGTGTGTGTGTGTGTGTGTGTGTGTGTGTGTGTGTGTGTGTGTGTGTGTGTGTGTGTGTGTGTATACAGTTAAGCAGTGACATACAGGTTCTAAAGTGCGATTCTTGTTTT
Organism: Protopterus annectens; assembly: GCF_019279795.1. NCBI lineage: Eukaryota > Metazoa > Chordata > Ceratodontiformes > Protopteridae > Protopterus > Protopterus annectens. The sequence goes on from NC_056732.1 coordinate 1,772,961,968, forward strand.
CCCCTCACAGGTGGCGAGGTGGGACAGGGTCCCTCCTGCAGGCAAACTGATGTTAGTGTCCGTACAGACTCTGATAGTGATGATAGGTGTGTTGAGGCACAGGCAGGGATGTTAGGGGCTGAAGCTTTACCATCGTTTGACATCCCACTGTTATCCACCCCATCCTTGCACACAGTCACATTGCCTATACATACCCCATCACCAGTTGCCATAGATGAGGGACAGTTGTCAGGTGGTGGCATGGGACAGGATAGTGTGGTGTCTATGGCACATGTGTCTGGACACAGCAGCCATAGCCGAATGCCCGGTGAGGTACCACACAGGCATATGTACAAGGGTGTTCATAGGAGGGCTGCTGGTCATCATGCCCCTAGCAGAAGTGCCACATCTAGTGTCACCAGACGCATGTCTCAGGCAGTCATGGAGGCACAGGCATGTATGGAACGGTATACCAGACAGGGTCTGAGGCTTCAGAGGGCTACTCATTCTGCTGTTATTAACAACATCCGTGATCTTGCAGGTGCCCACCATTATGTTGCAGAGGTCCTGGATAGACGGTTGAGTGAGATAGTGTGAATCCTTGACTGTGGAATGTCCTTGAGCATATGGTGGGAGTAGTGCGATGGCCACGTTGATGTAGGCCAGCAACACCAACAGATGGAGGTTGACATGGACGTGCAAGAAGTCAGAGCCACTCCAATAGTGGCAGTACTAGCCCAAGAACTGCAGGGGGGTGCATTCCACACCACAACATAGCAGGCCATGTGCATGTGGCCTTGGCTGGATCTCTTGGGACCCAGATCCAGCAGACATATGTCATCATCAGGGGAGAGTACCATATCGTGGCTTGTAACTGGTGGTGCCCTTGGAACTCCTGGCAGGCACAGTTCTCATGTCCATGGCCGGAGATGGTGAACTGCACACCCTCCCAGGTACTGTCTGTAGCTGTCCAACAAACCCCTGTATAGGGCAGCCACATGGCAGAACTGTGTGCATGCATACATACACACATCATCAACACAGCTAGGGCAACCCCATACCTACACACACCACATCTGCACAGCCCAATTAATAATGAAACCCCCTAGCATACACACATCATGTCAAATGAATGTCTCAGCCTAGGTCTCTGGAAAACCCACAACACACCCTGTGCATATGATGATACCTGTGCCACATCCCTGTCATCCATAACATTGATCCAGAGACAGGCTAATATGGTTCTGATGCAGAGGGTGACTGTACTACAGTGTAACAATGTAATGCTGTTTAACATGTTTTCAGCACTAAAATTTAATGCTTACATGTCAGGATGTGTAGCTGTGCAGCCACGATTCATTATAGCTGTTATTAACACTGAGTGATTGTGGTCTCCATAATGTATTCCATTTGTGTTGTAGGTGTCTATGTGTCAGCAGGATGTTGGTCTGCTGTTGTTTCCTACAAGGGGTATGGCACTGTGGTGACACCTTGATGGTGCCATATCCTGGGTACAGCTGAACTCAAGTCACAGGTCTGTATAACAGTCACTGCATGTGCCACATGCATGATAGGTCTGAGGGGTGTATACAGGTGAGTGCATGGTGGCTGATGTCAGCAGCCCTTCTACTGTGGACAATGGTAAGTGTACTGGGTGATACATACCACATGGTTGTGTATAACATGCACACACACACAGACTTTGGTGTTGATGCAATACACAGAGAATACTGTACACATGGATAAATGTACTTTTGCAAGGAACCCATTTCAGCCTATGTAATTCCACCAAGACAGAATAGGCACAACATCACATTGGGAAATAATCAGTCTGCTAGTTTAATGTCATTGACAATGGTACTGGCAGGGTATATGTCCCTTTCCCCAATGTAGTGCAATCCTTAACTTGGTAAACATAGGTGTGCTGGTGTGGGTGGCACAGCCCTACCCTTTGGAGGGTGTGGGTTGGTGTAGAACTGCAGATAGTATGATTGACAACTATTTAACCTGTCAACATGAACTGTACAGAATTACAGCCAACTAAGTGGGGGGATACACTCAACAATAACCACAATGATGGTGGCTGTGTCCACAAGATCCACACTCAGCTATATATGCCAACCCCAGTATTGCTGTACAGATATACAGTGGGGAAGAGGGCATTTACACATCTAGTACTAGTTTTGATGGAATGAATTTCCACAGGATGATACTTGTAGAATGTTAGCTTTTGCCAGTCAGTTCTCGGACAGATGACCTCCAGGGACATGTATATAGTGCAAACTGAAGTAGATCCATTCACATACACATACACACTCTTACTTGGCAACACTGGTACTAGAACCCCTACCTAGATACTTATTGCTACTAATGTGTGTGGCCTTAATTGCAAACACCACACAGCTTTTAGGATGAGGTGTGTTCCATGTTACATGTTAAGTGAAGAAACCAGGCCTTGTACATTATTATTTTATTATTTTGTTTATTTTACATTTGTTAACCGGGGGTGTCTGACTGAGCCGAAAATGCCCTTTTTCAGCAGAGGTCCAGGGAGAAAAGCTCCACAAAGACAAATTACAGATACATTTAGTTATTTAGACATGATCAGTATACACACAAATTACAAAATACATGTTTTTAAAGTGGTATGCGGCACATCAACAGTTACAGTGGAGTGAACAAACAAAAAAATATTAATTTAAAAATAAAGGTAATTAATAGATTTGTGGTGTACAGCTGAAATTTGGAACATAGGTAGAATATGTACATAGTACACAGGTACAGTACATACATTGTAGATTAGCCAGTGTTTGTGAGTAAGACTGAAAACTATTATCAAGTAATCTAGATTTAGAATGTATACCTTATCCGCTTTCACTAGCCTGGGGAGCAATCATGGCACTGCCAACTTTGCTTGAGATGTTGCCTAATGAGGTCTTTAAAGGAGGCTTTGGATGATGTGTTTTGAATGCTTGTGGGGACAGAGTTCCATTTCTTAGCCACTGAACTACTATATAGCACATATCCAAAGCTATTGTAGCTGTTGGTGACTTCTAGTAGTAGTTTGATTGATGATCTAAGAGGCCTTTTGGCTGAGTGATGTTGTACTAGGTCTTTGAGGGCAGCACACTTATTGGGGAGGTAATAGATAGAATGACAGAGGCAGAGCTGATTGTAGGTTAGGAGGTTGGGCAGTTCAAGCCAGTGGAGCTGTCTCAAAGCAGTACAGTGATGAGTTCTATATGAGCAATTTGCAGCAAAGTGGGCAATTCTGTTATAGCAGACTTCCATTTTGCTTAGCTCAGTTTTGTTGAGATTAGTTGAATGGGAGATGTATAGAGTAGGGTGGATAGAAGTTGGGAGCGAGCAATGGCTGATCTTGTGTTGTTGGTAAGAAATGGTTGGATATGGTAGAGTGATCCCATTTTGGCATGTACTTTTTAATAGTTAAATTGAGATGAGTATCAAATTTTAGGTGGGAGTCTATGGTTATTCCCAATAGCTTAGCCTGTGCCACTGGAGCAACTGGAGTAGCATTTGTGGAGTAGATAGTGAATTGACTGTTATCAGTGTTTTTTTTTAGAACTGGTTATAATCATAAGCTGAGTTTTCTTTGGATTGAGGATAAGTTGGGCTTTGGTAAGGTAGTTTTCAATGTCAGAGAATGCTAGCTGATTTGTTTGCAGGAGGGTGGGAATGTTTTGTGCAGCAAAGATTAAGGTAGTTTCATCTGCATACTGAATGATAGATGCATGCTGTGTGGCAGTATGGAAGTCATTTGTGAAGACTGTGAACAGTAGTGGTCCTAACATGTGGGACTCCTATAGTTATGGGCAGCTGAGGAGAGAGAGAACTTTCCCATTTCACAGCTTGGTACCTGTCAGTTAAGTAGCTTTGGAACCAGGTAAGAGTAGAATTTGATAGGTGATATTGGTTTAGTTTGTTTAGCAGGATTTGGTATGAGACTGTGTCAAATGCTTTGGACATATCCAAAAAAAGTGTTGACACCTGTAGGCCTTCATTTTTGAGACGGTTTACTGCATCTGTGAAGCAGAGGAGGGCTGTAGTGGTACTATGGGCAGGTCTGAAACCATGCTGAGTAGGTGGCAGGGTGTTGCTGTCTAGGAGATAGTTTAGCATCTGGGTATGGATACATTTTTCTAGGATTTTGGCCAGGAGGGAGAGTAAAGCAATGGGTCTGTAGTTATTAAGTTCAGTGGAGGTCTCACCTTTATGTATGGGTGTAACATAGGATATTTCCAGAGTTTGGGTACATAGTTTTCAACAACTGATCTGTTTATGAGAGTGGAGACCGGGATAGCAATAGCATCTGCTGTGAGTTTCAAGAAATAGCTGGGGAGTAGGTCAGCTGCTGTTGAGGTTTTTAGGTTGGAGAGTATGATTTTGATTGAAGTGGTGGAAACTGTTTTGAGGGTAAAACTTGTATTAGTGTTATTTGTGTTGGGGGGATAGTGAGGAAGGAACTGTCCTGTGATACTAAGGATAGAAATGAGTTCATAAAGTGGGAGTTGAATTGTGTTTTGATGGGAACTTTAGTGTCAGGGGTGGTTGGTTTGGGGGTAGCCTTTTGGGTGGATTTTAGTAGCCGGTTTACATTTTTCCAAAATTTTTGGGGATTGTGTTGGTATTTGGTTTGTAATTGGATTTTTTTGTCCAGCCTAATGCATTTTTTTGCACAGTTGCACAGTTTTTGGTACTTAGTTAGGCTTTGTGTTTCTTTGTTTTTTTGATAGTAAAGCCAGGCAGTGTCTCTGGACTTGAAGATTTGTTTGGTTTATTTACTGAGCCAAGGGTTTGTAGAGGTTCTAACACTGATTTTGCGCAATGGAGCGACAGTGTCTAGGTGTTGTAGAAATGTTTTGTTGAAATATGCTACAGCCTGGTCAAGTGGGTGGGTTTTTAGGGAGGTCCAGTCATAGTTACAGAACAAAGTGTGAGGACCTCAGGAGAGAATTTTTTTGTGTTTTAGTGGATATATATTTAGTGGGTTTGCATATGCTTGTTCTACTACGTATAAAGCATATTATGTTGTGGTCACTTTAAGGTGTCTGGGAGACTGCCTGTGTGAGGGTACAATGTGGCGTTGTTAGTTAGGACCCAGTCAAGGATGGATTCCCTTTTAGATTTTTTACCACATCTAGTTGGAATTTGGACTAGCTGCTGGTAGCCATGGAGATTTATTAGATTACTTGGTGGTTCTGATATACAGGTGAACCAATCTAGGTTGAAGTCCCCCAGAATAAGGGTTTCTTGTGAGTATGTGGAAGAACACCAGGATAAGAAGTCTTCAAGGCTAGCGGGTGTATTACCAGGTGGAATATAGATCACATTTGTGGTGATGACCTTTTTAGGGTGAAGTTGAAGTTGTGAGATAAGTATGTCCCAGTTATTGGGGGAGGGGTGGGAGTTTGGTAATTGATGGACAGTTAAGTTGGACTTGTACAGTAAGGCAGTTCCATCCCCTTTATGAAGTGGTCTTTATTGTCTAATGATATTGTAGCCTGTAGGGACTACTTCTGAGTTAACTATGTTTTTATTTAGCCAGGTTTCTGTTAAAGCAACTATGTCTGGGGAGTAGTGTGCTATTGTGGCCTGGAGTTTAGGTATTTTATTTTTGATACTTCTGATATTAATATTTAGCATTAAAAGATGGTTGGTTTTGCTGCTGTTGTTGATTTGCCCAGGGATGAAGAAAGTGGGGGTGTTATATTCAGACATTTGTGTTGGAGCAGTTTGTGTTGGACAGGATGGATTTGGGCCTGGGTTGGGGTGGATATCCCCACTTATGGTGAGCCTGGTGTTAAAATGGTGATACAGATGTCGGAGTTCAGTGAGGAGTGTGAGAAAGTATTGTGTTTTTTTGGAGTAGGAATGAGAGCATATGTGTTTAGTTCTGAATTGGTCCATTATGTATTCTTGAGCAATTGTGGGCAGATATTATTATAATGTGTGGTGTCTGTATATGAGAGTGCATAATGTAGTGTCATGCTACTAAGTTTAGGGATATTGCTAGAGTGATAACTTGTGGTGTTGTAAAGAATTATGAGAAGACAGACTAGACTTAGTTGTGTGATAGTAATGGTTATAAAGTTTAAGTTGGTTCTAGGTGGGGGGGGTCTGAACAGGAATTATAGGGTTGCACTATATGTCGATGGGGAAGTAGTGTGGGTGATGCAAAAATTGCCTAGTGGGAATGAGAGTGATTGGGAGTATTTTATGTGGAGCAAGTTGGTGTGGTATAATGTGATATGACTTAAGGAGCTGTGATTGGTAGAGGTGATGTGAAGGTGAGCTGTGGGTGTGACTGTGGTTACTATAAATGTAGAGGTATCGGGGGTGGGAGGGAATAGGGGGCAGGGGAGCAGAGAGAGCCCAAGCATTAGTGAGGGCGAACAGAGCCGAGCAGAGCCCACCAAGACAAGAGAAAAAAATAAGTATTGCTTTACAAATCTGAACACTTTAAACAAATTCCTGAGGTCTAATGGCTTACCAGCAAGCAGAATGTAATTGCTGAAGAGCACTTGTGTCCTGGTGGGAGACTAGAAATTTAAAGATGGCTCCATGCTCAGCAGGATTCTAATATAGACTTAGTATTGGGGGAGGGAGATAGCACAAGGGGTGTAAACTAGGTGGAATGCAAAGAAACTAGAGAGGTAATCAGTGGAAATCAGTGAAGGCCTCAGAGGGGGTAAGTAATAAGTCAAGCTACCTGTAAAGTGAAGGAGAGAAGAGACAGCAATGTTTATTAAGGTTGGGAGTGTGTCTTCACATTGACTTGCTGATTAGTAATCAGTTTGTGCACAGATTGGAGTAGGGAGATACATTAGCAATGAAGGGAAATGTATAGAGATGCAAATAAACAGGTGGGCCTCCAAGTGATATAAACTAAGGCAGATAGCACTGACAGGGTTGCTTGATGGTTAATTTAGTCACATGGATCTGAATTAAATGTATACTGTCTTTTGGACAGTTAGGATTGCTATACTAGCTGGGGGGCACAAGGCTACAACAGTCAATTTTATTAGCAAGCTGAGAACTACTAAGAAATACTGCTAATGTAATAGCTTCACTCTCATAAAGCATACAAGTAGAATGCCTGGGTGGACTGACCCTGCTCTTGAGGCTCAAAATGTATATCCTTGTTTAGTTTGCAGTACTGATTCCTTCTTATAGTGTATGGGTGGAGTTTTAGCCGCAGACTGCAGATTTGCCTGAGTATGCTCTGAAGAGAGAGAGAGAGAGAGAGAGAGAGAGAAAAGAGAATGAAGCTAGTAGAAGGAGACAAATATAGGTCAAAGGAAGTAATTAGGAGATAGGAGGGTGTAAAAGATACAAATCTGAGGATAGTGTGGATAAAGCAGGAGAATAGATGCTACTGCTACAGTTTGAGAGTGCTTCAACAGTTACCACATCACGGTGCCATAACTTAGTTTGGAAACAGGTTAATAAACCATGCACAATACATTTATCAGCCAATTATCCTGTGCATAAAAGAAAAAGGAAAATGAACACTTAACAGCACAGCTGAATCAGTAGCAGAGACAACTGTAGTGCCAAATCAGTAAATACTGTTTCTAACTCCAACACTAAATCAATTAGATTTACATTACATTTATAACAGCAGTTTTAGTACATCATAGTAGCATAGAGACAAACATAGCTGCAGTATGGTAATGTGGATGTACTGATTGTTCATGAACAATACATAGTGTGACATACTGTCATATACACATTGGCAAACACATAACAGTCATACACACATCTAAGAGACCTGGATTTATCAGTGCTAACTACCTTGTCAGTGTGTTCATTCTGTTACAGATAAATTGCACACAGCACATGCATCATTTGGCTGGATAGTGTACTCAGTTACCTATATGGTTGATGGTAACAGTGTTTCCCATACCGTGGACCTTGGGACAAGTACTGGGGGTACCATGGTGTAAAGACAGTATACCCAGCAGACACACCCCACATTGGATATTGTACTCACTGAAACCCATGATAATGCTCTGACATACCCACCATCACACATTGACCAGGACTGCAATACAACCCCTTGTCTATCTCAAGAGTGCTACTACAGGAATATGCATCTATTGCATATGCTACAGGGATAGTAAGGTGATGCTTTGTCATGGCTCTCCTATGGTCAGCAACATCACTATCCCTTATACTGTGTGGCAAAGTGTATTGCATTAGGAGAATGTGGCCTCAGAATGCTGTATCCTACAAATATGCAAACTTGCACACATACACACACTTGCCAGGACTCAGAAGGTAACCCATGGTTATCTACCTATTTGTACAACAGTGTTATACTGGTAATGCATGCTCCAGGTAGCCCATAGGGTGACGAGTGTAACAAGGTACATGTAATGTCCATTACAGCAGCAGCCGTATCTAACTATGGTAATGGGGGGTGCAGTGGGTGTGAAGGGCCTCAGGGTATTATCAACTACAGGTTTACAAACACACAGACACTGTTATTCTCAGTAATGCACACTGACCCATTTTTCAGTACTGGGGTCCATAGTTGCAGGTTTTCATAGGTATGTACCAGGATATTGTCCATGGAGAGATCGGAAGAGTAGGGGATGTGGGTACAGTGGTATCATGCCACCTACCATTTGCCAGCAGGTCATCTATCAACTGATGCCATGGGAGTGATCCTCAGGGTGAGAGTTAAATACAACATCCAATCATTTGGTTGCCTCTTGCAGAGGGCCAGTGATGTGCTCCAATTGACATGTATGCAACATGTATTACATAACATTGTCAGTGTCTGTCTTGGAGACCTGTATGCAAGCATGTTCTGTTAGAGTAGTTGAGGTATTCATGGCATGTGGTGCATACAGGGTGGAGAATTTTAGATGTGGCATTCATAACACAGCTGGCCAGACATGTCAGTGTCAGTCAAACATAGATTGCCTGTAAGCAGCCAAGATGGATACCTCACATCTGCACATCTGTACAGAGGACAGACAGGCATCAGCTAGCCAACTGGTTATGCATTAAGATGAATGTGTTGACAGATAGACGTCTGACACTGATAGGTATGCCATTACTACATGACAGCAGCCCTCAATGACATGTCCTGTACACACAGTAGTGTACAGTTAATATCCACGTCAGATCAATATCCACTAGGAAATAATTAATGACACACAGATCACACACCAGGAACACAACAGTGAGGACCCAGCATCCATCTTTGCATGCGGGGGCATTTGGTTCCATCACTAAAATCTGCAATCTACTCTTACTTGGGAAAGCACTGTCAACAGTAGTAATGTAATGATGCACTACATGCCAGTGTGACGGCATATAACCTGGGATACTACCCATGTATGTAACACATTCAAACAGAAAAGAGTGTTGTACAAGCAATATATACTCAGGTGTCCCAGACAGTAGACTCACACCCCTTGCTACTGTAATGACAGCACATAGATGCATATTATGTACATGGAATTAAATGCATTTATTAAAGATGTCATTACCCTGCCATTTTATCAGACTGGAATGTGATAGCTTACCAAGACTGAGCCATGCTTAGCCGGTTTCAGCATTGCTGCAATATAAATGCTAAGCAGATTTGTGCACTGATAAGCAAAGCTGAAATGGTCTAAGAGCCTGTAGGTTTAACTGTACGTTAGCAGTGCTTACCATCGTGCAAACCCAAACAAACCCGCTTAAAGCTTCTCAAAACTGCCTTAGCCATTCTGTATCCAACAGTCTTTGTTCTGCCTAGCAACAAAAAAAACAGCCATTGCAGGTCTTGAACCACGGGCCCTGTACACTATAGTCAGAGCAGTTAACCACTGTGCCAACACAGCTATGAAGTAATTTGTTGTTTTTTCCAATATATCTATCAATACACATACTGAATAGTATTGAACAACTGCATTGACTTCTACAATTGTGTAGTACTTGTTAGTGATATTAGTGTTGAATCAAGTATGTTGTTATATCTAAATATACACATATCAGATAAATATGGTGTGATACATCTGGGAAGGTATATGCAACAATCAAGTTTACACATAAGGATATGGATATATATATATATATATATATATATATATATATATATATATATATACATATATATATATATATATATATATATATATATATATATATATATATATATATATATATATATATATATATATATATATATATATATATATATATATATATATATATATATATGTACACACACACATATATATGTATATATATATATATATATATATATATATATATATATATATATATATATATATATATATACATATGTATAGATCCAAAGGCAGGCGTCCAGTCTGGTGGACCCCTGCCATAAATAAACTGTACAACAGAAGGAGGAAGCTACTACATGATAGAGCAAAATCCCTAATAGGGAAGGCATCTCTGATCAGTACTAGCAAAAAATTACGATCCCTCATAAAATCCTCCAAGGCCAGCTTCGAGAGAAAAATTGCACAGGACACCAAAGACAATCATAAGGCTTTTTTCAGTTATATTAGAAACCTGGGATGCAACTCCCAGACTTGTTCTGAGTTGATTCAAAACGACAAAAAATACACTGAACCCACAGACATCGCCAATATCCTGGCAGACAGGTTCAGTGCAAACTTCTCCACCCCACCCCAAAAGAGCAAGTATCTATCCCAGCAGAGGGCTGTCTCCCAAACATCTCAGATGCTCAGGTGAAGGCTGCCCTCTCCAAAGCAAAAAACACTGCTTCCATGGGACCAGATGGCGAACCAGGTTGTGTCCTACATGGACTACAAGAGGAACTAATCCCTCAAATAAAACAGCTATACAATCTCAGCCTCACTACAGGCTATGTGCCCACAGAATGGCGTACAGCAACAGTGGTCCCACTCCACAAAGGTGGAGCCTCTACGGACCCTGGAAAATATCACCCCATAAGCCTGACTAGCTTAGTCTGCAAGGCTATGGAGAGGATCATCATGGAGCTCATAAACAAAGACATTGGGGACCTACAGACAATAGATCCTACCCAGTTTGGCTTTGTCAAGGGCAGATCCTGCCTTTTGAACCTGGTTGACTTCTTTGAAACAGTCACCAAAGCCATAGATGAAGGGAAGGTAGTCCACACAGCCTATCTGGACCTTGCAAAGGCATTTGACACAATACCCCACTTGGGCATCATAGATAAGCTATCCAGCTTAAATATAAGCCCCTATATCACAAGATGGGTCGCAAACTGGCTCAAAGACAGAACCCACAGAGTGAGAGTTGCTGGAGCCATGTCAGACTCAAAACTGGTCACAAGTGGCATCCCACAGGGTTCTGTCCTGGGACCACTCTTGTTCAGTATAATCTTTTCCGAGGTACAGGCAAACGTGGGAGGACTATGGCTCACCAAGTTTGCAGACGACTGCAAACTGGGTGCCATAATCAACTCTCCAGCTGACACAAACATCCTTCAAAAAGGTCTCACAGAGACAAATAACTGGTGCCAGCACCATGGTTTAAAGCTAAATGCCAAAAAATGTATAGTCATACCCTTTGGCAAAAACAATGTGCCCACAAATTACCACATAGGCGGAAACCCATTAAGTACAGAGAAAGTTATTAGGGACCTGGGGACCCAAGTCGATAGCAATGTCTCCTTTGAAAACAACATTGCCAAAGTGGTTAGAAAGACCTTCTGCATAGCCCACCTCATCACGAAGGGTTTCACATCTAGATCAAGAGAGGTAATCGTGCCCCTTTATTCATCCCTCGTCAGGCCCATCATAGAATACAATGCCCCTTTTGGGATGTATCTTACCCGACACCTGCAGCAATTAGAAAGACCCCAAAAGTATCTCACCAAGAGGATCAAGGGTCTCAAACAGATGCCATATGCTGCTCGGTTAAAAAAACTCCAGCTCTACTCAGTTGCATACCGCCTACTTTGGGGCAATCTATGCCTGACATACAAAGCTATGTCAAATCCAGAATTAATGGACATGCTCCACCTCAGTAAATCTAAATCCCTTAGAGCCACACGCTCAAGGGACTTGAACCTCAGCATAGAAATAAATAGAACTTGCTGGAGGGACAGGTACATAACTCAGAGGCTCCCTTCGCTCTGGAATAGAATTCCAGTTAATTTGAGGCAGAGCATCTCACTGAATCTCTTCAAGAAGAATCTCGATAAGTGGATGGGGGATCGTAGGTTTGTCCCAGGGATTACTCCCATGTCACTGTTAGACAGAGGCACAGTAAACTAAACCTTAAAAAAGGCACAGTATACTCAAATCAAGGGGTGGCATAAGCCATACAGAATCGGGCTAGGCTTATAATTGCCCCAGGGCAGATAGCCTAGTATGAACCTATGAACCCCTGAACCTATATATATATATATATATATATATATATATATATATAAATAAATCTTTGAGGTACACAAACAAACACTTGCCACAGATGAGATTCAAACCCATAGCTGTGTTGTTACTACTATTATATTGCTCCACATTTATGGGATGCAACATGGAGCTTATAAGGTTAGCTCATCTCCAAAGGTATATTTCAAGGCTGATGACATCAGCAGGCTTGCTAAAGTAGGGCAATGGGAGGTGTAGTGACTTTGAATGGCCTCAAAAGCATTGATCTCTACACACACAGAGTTTCACAGTTGCCATGTCTGGGAATAGAACTCCTAACTTACTAGTACATCACACTATAGAATTATTCAGTTATCACACGTGTCACTGAGCTTATAGGGTTAGCCATTATCCAAAGGTGTATTTCAAGGTGAATGACATCAGCAGCCTTGCTAAAGTAGGGCAATAGGAGGTGTAGTGCCTATGAATTTGCCTCAAAATCATTTATCCTTGCACACACAATCACAGAGTTTTACAGTTGCCATGTTGGGGATTAGAACTCCTACCTAACTAGTACATCACACCACAGCATTATGCAGTTATTGCATGTGCCATGAAGCTTATAGGGGTAGATGTTCTCCAAACGTATATTTCAAGGTGAATGACATCAGCAGCCTTGCTAAAGTAGGTCAATGAGAGGTGTAGTGTCTATGAATGCCCTCAAAATCATTGATCCCTACACACACAGAGTTTCACAGTTGCCAATTCTGGAACTAGAACTCCTACCTAACTAGTAAATCACACTATAACATTACACAGTTATTGCGTGAGTCGCAGAGCTTACAGGGCTGAGTTTTGTTCAAGGAGGTATTTCAAGGTGAATGACATCAGCAGGCTTGCTAGAGTAGGGCAATGGGAGGTGTAGTGACTGTGAATGGCTTCAAAGGCATTGATTCCTACACACACAAACACAGGTACATCACATTACAGCATTATGCAATTATTGCCACAGAACTTATACAGATGCTTCTTCTCCAAAGGGGTATTTCAAGGTGACTGATCAGTAGGCTAGCTAAACTAGGGCAATGGGGAGTGCAGTGTGTGTGAACGGGCCATAAATCATTCCACTGAAAACACACACACACCACTCAGTCACACACAACTTTACATTTGATGGAACTGTGTATACAACTGCTAGATTAATAATGACTTGTACTGTCATGTTACACAGTCATCACAAGCACCACAGACACTGTAGTGCTGAGGGCTACCAGATGCAAATGTCTACTGTGATAGACGTCGGCACATCATGTGATATTGGCCAATTGGATGTGTGGTGGGTGGGACAGGCCTCATGATGGGAAGCTCTTTCTCACTGTCTATGTCTTCCCCACATCTCTGTTTGTGTAAGTTTGACCTATTATAGTGTGTTGTCCTTGAATATATGTGTGTATTCTGTTTTGATGTGTGTGCAAAGCATGACTGGTGTACAATGTGGTGTATGTGCACAGACATCTATGACTGACAGATATGTATAGTCGACTTTTGTCGCCAGACATGGGCTTCATTTCTTTTAAGTGTGTGAACATGCCCAGTATGACCTTCTGTACTGAATGTGTAAATCTATTCCAGGTAGGTTGCACTTCAGTGCAGACATTTGTGTTTTACACCTACAGTTACCAACCTGTTTCTGCAGGATATTTGTAGATAGGTTGACAATATGGAGTCATAATGAGCAAAAGATAGTGGGATACTGTAACTAATTGTGTCTGCGCTGCTTTTACTCTATGGTTTTGGTGTTAACAGAGATATTCAGACATATGTACTGTTTTACACTGTGATGTATTATGTCATCAACTACTGACAGATATACATATTTGCTCACAGTAATTTCCTGGGGAATACAAGATGAATGAAGCTGCGTCCAGTATTGTGGTCTGCAGCCTACATATTCTTGCACAATCATGCCATTCTGGAGGGGGATCTGCAGACACTTGCTGATGGGTCTCTGTAAATGGTCCAGCACCTTGGTACTGTGGTGGCTGAGGATCCCATGCTTGTACATCTATCAATGTGACAGAATGGCCATATCCTGCTGTGGCCATACCTCTCAGCTATACAGATTCACACAGGTTACCCAGAGGCAGTGCTCATATATCTGGTCATTTCCCCTTCACATTGTGGTTTACAAGCAGGTTTGTAGCCACCCATTCCTGGATTTGCAGGCAGGGATAGTATGGGCACACATTAGAGTTTCAGACTTACACTCCATGGCATCCATGCTTCTACCCCCCCCCATTATTCTATCCTCTTCCTAGCATTATGCAAACCATATCTGATAAATATCCCTATAGTTATCACTTTATCCCAGCAGTATTTAGGGGTTGGTCCACAGTTCATGCAGTAGGACATGGTGGGCATGCTACCGGGATTTGTCGACATGGCCTTGCATTTGTGTTCTGTGGACTGAATTATGTCATTATTTGGGACTCCATAAAATAACATACATTGGCAGTATGGGTGAGACACAGGCCTTTGACAGAGGACTGTAGGGTGTTGGGTAGTGATGCAGGCCATCTGTAGCAGGCTAGTGCATTCTTTCACTTCTACAGTCCCAGACTGCAAGCCACTGGATTCCCTGGGGTGACAAGGTAGGTGTGTAAGGTGTTATTGGCAATAGTTGCTGTCCTTATTAATCCATTGTTGTGGATGCTGGCAGGGTGCTGCTTACAGCTAGGGACATACCTGCATGGGACACCTCTTCATCATGCTGCATTCTGCATTCATACAGAAGTGGGGGTCATATTGTATTCATTCCCAACAGCAGGGATATGACCTGTGATGAACCTGTGCCTGATGGTGGCGGTGAGCTGAGTGCATGTGTGCTATGGAAGCTTCTTGCAGCTGACTCACAGATATATGTGGGGCATTCCCCTTATGCTGGCTTGTCTGGGGACATTAGCAGTTTATCAGTTCTTCATAACTGTGTCTTTTGTAGTCTAGTGTTTGGCCAGACTACATCAGTATTCCATACTACATAGACAACTAATGTGCTGCTAAACTGTATGTACAATTCCAAAGGTGTGTCCATTTGACAGTAACATTTTATACACTCTCTGTCTAGGGTACTTCCACCTGTTTACTGTGTGCATGTCTGGGCCCACATTCATGCCATGTCCATCTTTCAGATGGTGGCAGATATTACATCCAAACAATTAGTATGGATTACTGCTGGATTGGGTCTTGCTGGGATGCATTGTGTTTGGCACTGCAGTTGTTAAAAACGTAGCCCTGTCATCAACACTACTGGCCATAGGCCACCAGGACACAACCCTCCATGCCTACATGCTGACCACTTTTACACAATATACAACACACAACAACCTAACACACAGAGCCCTGCATATTGTACATGTGCAACAATCTATCCTGTTAATTTGGCCAGCTCAGGTAATCTGTGCTCCACTGTTATTATACCCACACGTACATGTTACTACATTTCTACATAGGATTGTGGGGGGGCACACCTGACAACTGTAAACATTTGCTATGACTGTACTGGTGTTTCAGGTACTCTGTTGGCTTCCATTTTATTCTGTACTCTGACCTATCGTGCAGACTAGAGGCATATCAGTGTAGTACAGATCTTAGCTTTTATTGACCTGCATTTCAGTTTCAGACTTCTTACCCTTCAGAACTAACATCCAACTGTCTGACCTGTTGTAGTCTGTCTGTGTAGGTCTGGAGGGGGGCTGTTCACCATTGCTATCAATTGGAGGCCTTAGCACAGCCTTTCATTGGGTCATCTACACCTGTCCTGCTGGCTGAGACTGTTGTTGGGTATGTGAGCCTCACTGACATGCATATGTGTGTCCTGTGGGCACACATTTGGCCTACCACATGTCCTGCAGTGGGATTTGTCACCTTGTCTAGTACTGCCTACTATGTTGGCACCAGTATTTGTTATGGATTTCATGCTGCCCATATAGGTGTCTACTATCTGCTGCCATCCCATTCAGCCACCCAGTTCCCTTGCATGCTCACATCCGTAGCATAGATACAAGTAGTAGTCAGCAATAATGGTGAGAGTGACTTATCCTGTGGCTGTTCCAGTAATGAGGATGGTGCTGGAGGGCTGACTATGTTGGATGCACGTAGTACACTCCATATACATGGTTAAGCACAGGTAGTGTCATGTTTGGCATCCCTTTTACTGTATATGCGAGTCAGAGAGATGTGCCATTCCCTAGGTTCCTACCATGTCAGTGTATGTGCTATGCGTTGCCTCTTTGCCAAAGCCTGGGAATACTGGGCACACCACCTTCTGCCTGCAGGGGCAAGCTCAGGTTGTTCCTCTTCTGAGTCAGTCTGTGTCTGTGCTGGCCTTGGCAATGGTGGAGGGCTGTGTGGCCCTGCCCCATGCTGTTCCTGCTGCAGCTGTTTCTGCAGGATCATATTGTGTAGCATGGCACATACAATGACAATTTGCGTACATGTAGCTGGAGAGTACTGCAAGGCTCCACCGGATATGACCAGGCATCGGAGCCATGACTTGAGCATCCCAAACACACGGTCTGTTATGATTCCGGTTTGTGCATGTGCCTCATTATGGAGTTCTTGTTTGGGTGTGTTTATGCATTTCTGATGGGTGGCATCAGCTACGGCTTAAGTGCATAACCAGCATCTCCCACTAGGGGGCCATACGGGATGTCCCCATTCGCAAATCTCTGGTACAGCTGCATCATATGCCAGATGTGGGAGTTGTGATAGCGTCCAGGCCTGCCAGCACTCATAGTCATCCTAATGCCCTGGGCATTGCACATGACCTGGCAGATGATGGAGGGAAAACCCCTGGGGTTTATGTAGACCCTACCCCGCTCACCTGGGTGGTGCTTTGATGTGTATGTGCGTGCAGTCTATAGCACCCACTACCTCAGGGTATTCTGCTATTTGGTGGAAGAGATGCATATTGCTGGTCAATGCCTCACAGTGTTATGGAAATATATGTGCTCACTGGCATGTGTTGGCATGGCATCCAGGAACTGGTGGAGTATCCTGGATGCTGATGCCTGTGAGATCACCATGATATCCCCAGTTGGCCTTTGGAAGGTACCTGTGGCTAGTATTCTTAAGCCTACACACACCTTGGCATCCACAGGGATGGATTCCCCTCTGTTGTTTCTGTGTCTGAGGCGTGGCCGGCACGAGTAATCTTCATGTGGGTGTTGGCCCTTTTCCTTCACTGTGAGCAGGACTTCATGTGGGTGTCTGACAAACAGCATCACAGGAGGTATTTGGAAATACCTCTTACAACATACACTGTGGAGACAGACCAACAAACAGGAGGGGGTGTTCCAGACATGGGGACAGAATGTAAGTATTGCTGTTCTACAGTTGAAGGAATGTTGGTTTAACAGGGTTTGTGTAGATATGGCTGTTCTACATGATTTAAAGTCTGGCATGACAGTGTTATGTGGTTGAGGAAACTGTCACCTGTAGGGCTATCTGCAGACTGGCCAGAGTCTTAGATATGGTGTGTTACTCACACATTTCTTATCTTTAGAACTGCAGTAGCATACTCTGATGATTGCAGTCAGTAAATGGTGACATCCATGTGTGTTACTGACTTCATATCCCTCAGAAGAGATATGTCACAACAAACCCTGTTATGTCAGGAATTTTCTGTTTATCACAGCAATATGTCAATATTGGCCCTGTATTTGTGCCTCTGTCCCCCAAGTCTGTCACCCTTTGTCCATATGTCATATATGTAAGAGGTGCATATGTGCAGTATACCATTATTTACGGACATCATTCCTGATAACAAGCCAGTGATATATCAGACTGCTAGACATGTTATGTATAGTAGGCCTTATATTTGAGGACAAAACCTGGACATTCTATTGTAGTCTGTACAGTAGTGAGGTCTGTGATTGTTGACAGATTGTCAGTATTGTGTAGCAGTGTATTGTGAATATGTTACTTGGCCTGTGTACAGACTGTGGTAGATGTCAGTGTTACTGGTCCTGTTCTATCTGATGCATGCTGCTCCAGTTTCTGTTTGTAGGGGCAGACTGAGACATGTCTCATACCATAGTCAGGCATCAGACTACACTGTGAATTGGGCCAGTATATGTTTACACAGTGCTTTGTGACATGCCTAGCAGCTCAGTGTATTTACCTCGTGTGATGTTATGTCCAGATATTTGCCAGATGTACTGTTATCTGGCCACCAAACATGTTGTGTATTTCTTTAAAAGCAGTGGGATGCTGTGAAGATGTATGTCACTAACTAGTGGGAGGTATGTGGACTTGGGACCTCTACTCCTCCAGTTAATATGTGTTAGGACAGACAGGAGGGTGTGAATGCATCAAGTCTGTGAGCCTATCTATTTCAGTATTTGTATGATATCCCTGTTTTCATGGCTGTAAACATCCCCTTTGTCAGGCTTGGTCCACACGTCTTGCACTAAGGAGTTCTGTGTATACCTCTGGACTGACCAGATTGTTTCAGACTGTCCACATTTATTGGTCATATTTCTGTTGTATTCCACAGGATCATTACTGTGATTTGTGTGGTACTTCACTATGATGATTTTATGATGTCTGTCAGTAACTGATGACATACATGCCAGTATCAGAAGAGACTTCCTACACAACATGTCTGTTGACACAACCCCTGTTACTGTAGCAGTATTCTAAATTTGTAACTGCAATACTTACATTACATTCCCTTGCACTAAGAGGTTGTGACTTATGGTGCTGAGGTATGACTCTACTACATGTTATGGGCATATGTTATATATACATACAAGTATCTTTATGTGTAAACATGAGTGTTGTATATACCTTCTTAGATGTATCCCACCATATTTATCTGATATGTGTATATTTAGATATAAAAACATGACTGATTCAATATTATTTTTACTAACAAGTAGTAAATAATTGTAGTAGTCAAAGCAGTTGTTCACTACTATTCAGTACGTGTACTGACTGATATATTTGAACAAGTAACAGACATTTGTGCAGCTCAGATGACTTAGTGGTTAAGTGCTGTGACTATAGCCTAGAAGGTCCTGGGTTCAAGACCTGCAAGGGCTGTTTCTTTTGTTGCTAGGCAGAACAAGGACTGTTGGATACAGAGTGGTTAAGGCAGTTTTGAGCAGTGAGTTTGCACAACTGTAACCTGTGCTAACTTACGGTTAAACGAAAAGGCACTTACACCATATAGGCTTTGCTTACCAGTGTGCAAATCTGCTTAGCAATTACATTTAAGCAATGATTACAACTGCTAAGCATAGCTCAGCCCTGGTAACCAGTGATCAGATTCCAGTCTGATAAAATAGCAGGGTAATGACATCTTTAATATGTGTATTTAATTCCATGTACATAACATACTTCTTTGTGCTGTTATTACAGTAGCAAGGGGTGTGACTATACTGTATGGGACAACTGAGTATACATGGCTAGTACCACAATCTTTTCTCTTTGTATGTGTTTCATACATGGGTAGCATCCCGGGTTATATGCAGTCACACTTTCATGTATTGTATCATTACGTTACTACTTTTAACAGTGCTTTTCCAAGTAAGAGTAGATTGCTGATTGTAGTACTGTAACCATGCACCCCTGCATGCAAAGCTGGACTCTGAGTACTGACTATGATGTTCTTGGTGTGTGAGCTGTATGTTATTAAGTATCTCCTACTGGATATTGATCTGATAGGTGGATATTAACTGTAGACTACTATGTGTTTAGGACAAGTCATTGAGGGCTGTTGTCTTGTAGCAATGGCATACCTATCAGTGTCAGACATGTGTCTGTCAAAACATTCATCCTAATGCATACCCTGTTGGCTAGATAATTTCTGTTTGTCCTCTGTACAGATGTGCAGATGGCAGGTATCCATCTTGGCTGCTTACAGGCAATTTCTGATTGACTGACACTGACATGTCTGCCCAGCTGTGTTATGAATGCCACTGGCCCTCTGCAGGAGAAAACCATATGATTGGATGTTGAATTAACTGTCACCCTGGGGATCACTCATGTGGTATCGGTTGATAGATGGCCTGCTGACAAATGTCAGGTGGCATGATACCAGTGTGACCACATTCCTACTCTTCTCATCTCTCCATGGACATTAGCCTGGTACACACCTAGGAACACCTGCACCTATGGACCTCAGTAGTGACAAATGTGTCAGTGTGCATTACTGAGAATAACAGTGTTGTGTGTTTGTAAACCTATAGTTAATAATACCCTTAGGCCCTTCATGCCCACTGCACCCCCATTGCCGTACATAGAAATGTCTGCTGCTATAACTGACATTAAATGTACCTTGTTACACTCTTCACCATATGGGCTACCTGGAGCTTGCAGTACCAGCATAACACTGTTCTACAAATGGGTAGATAGGTGTGAGTTACCCTCTGAGTCCTGGCAAGTGTGTGAATGGGTGTGAGTGTGCATATTTGTAGGAGACATCCTGATGCCACATTTTCCAAATACAAAAAAAAACTTACCATACATTATAAGGGATAGCGATGTTGCTGACATTAGGAGACCCATGACAAACCCTCACCCTACCATCCCTGTGGCATGTGCAATAAATGCATATCCCTGTAGTAGCACTGATTAGATAGACAAGGGGTTGTATTGCAGTCCTGGTCAATGTGTGATTGTGGGTATGTCAGGGCATTATCATGGGTTTTAGTGAGTACAATATCCAATGTGGGGTGTGAGTGCTGGGTGTACTGTCTTTACACCATGGTACCCCTAGTACATGTCCCAAGGTCGACTGTATGAGGACCTCTGTCACCATCAACCATACAAGTAACTGACAATGATGCATGTGCTGTGTGCAAAAACTCTGTAACAGAATGGACTCACTGACAAGGTAGTTAGAGCTGCTAAACCCAGGTCTGTCAAATGTGTCTATGATTGTATGAGTTTGTCAATGTGTATATGACAGTATGTCATACTATCTATTGCTCATTAACACCCAGTACATCCCCCATTACCATACTGTACAAGGTCTGGTGATGTTCTTCACTTAACAGGAAACTCGGGACATACCTCACCCTAATAGCTCTGTGGTTTGTGCAGTTAAAGCCAAACAATTAGTAGCAGTAAGTACCGAGGTAGGGGTTCTGCTCCCAGTGTTGCCAAGTAAGTGTTTGTGTATGTGAAAGGATCTACTTCAGTTTGCAGAAAATATATGTCCCAGAAGATCATTTATCCGAGAACAAACTGGCTAAAGGTAACATTTCAAAGCAATCATCTTATGGAAATACATTCAAACAAAACTAGTAGTGGATGTGTAAATGCCCTCTTCCCCACTGTACAGCTGTACAGCAATACTGGAGTTGATATATATACATGGGTGTGGTTGTTGTGGCCACAGCCACCCACATTGTTGTAAGTATCCCCCCGCTTAGTGTGTTGTTATACTGTACAGTTTATGTTAACAGGTTAAGTAGTTGTTAATCACACTATGTGTGGTTCTATGCCACCCCACACCCTCCAAAGTGGGGGACTGTACCACCCACACCAGCACACGTATGTTTACCAACTCCAGGATTGCACTACATTGGGGAAGAGGACATATACCCTGCCAGTACCATCATCAATGACATTAAACTGGTGAACTGATTATTTCCTGATATTATGTTTTGGCAATTTGATCTGGGTGGAATTACATAGGCCAAAATGAGTTCACTGCAAAATGAAGTACATCCATGTGAACAGTATTCTCTGTGTATTACATCAACACCAAAGCCTCTGTGTGTGTGTTATTCACAGAAATTTGGTGTGTACCACCCAGTACACTCAGAATTGTCCACTGTAGAAGAGCTGCTGACATCAGCCGCTGTGCACTCACCTGTATACACCCCTCAGACCTATCAGCCATGTGGCACATGCAGTAACTGTTATACAGACCTGTTACCTGTGTTCAGTTGTACCCAGGATATGACTCAGTCAATATGTCATGACAGTGCTACACCCCGTGTAGGACAGGACAGCAGACCAACATCCTGCTGACACATAGACACCTAGAACACAAGCAGAATACATTATGGAGACCACAATCAGTCAGTGTTATTAACAGCTATAATCCATGATGGCTGGTCAGCCACACACCCTGACATGTAAGCATTAATCATTCCAGCTGAAAACCCGTTAAACAGCATTACATTGCTAAACCTTAGGACATTCACCCAGTGCATCAGAACCATATCAGCATGACCCTGCATTGATGGTATGGATGACAGGGATGTGGCACAAGTATCATCATATGCACAGTGTGTGTTGTGGGTTTGCCAAAGGCCTAGGCTGAACCATTTGGTTGACATCATGTGTGAGGGTTAGGGGGTTCTTTATTAAATGGGCTGTGCAGATGTGGTGTGTGTAGATATGGAGGTGCCCTAGCTGTGTTGGTGAAGTGTGTGTGTGTGTGTGTATGTATGCACATGTCTCCCAAGTGGCTGCCCTATACAGGGGTTTGTTGGACAGCTGCAGACCATACATGGCAGGGTGTACAGTTCACTGTCTCCAGTCATGGACATGGAAACTGTGTTTGCCAGGAGTTTCATGGGCACTACCAGACAGAAGCCGAGATATGGTACTCTCCCCTGATGATGGCAATTGTCCACTGGATCCACATCCCTGTTTGGACCAGCCAGAACCACATGCACATGACCTGCTGCATTGTGTGGACAACACCCCCCCAGTGCTGATGCTGGTACTGCCACTATCAGAGTGGCCGTGAGTTGTTGCACGTCCACAAAGACCTCCACCTGTTGGTGTTGCTGACCTACGTCCATGTGACCACTGCCCTACTCCTACCACATGCTCTACCACAGATACCACACGGTCGAGGATTCCCAGCATCTCACCCAACCGAAAATGCAGGACCTCTGCAAAATAACAGTGGGCCCCTGCAAGATCACAGAAGTTTTCAGGTACAGCAGAATGAGTAGCCCTCTGGAGCCTCATACTCTCTCTGGTGTAACTTTCCATGCATGCCTGTGTCTCCATGATGGCCCAAAACATGCATCTGGTGACACCTGCTGTGGCCCGTCAGCCAGGGGCATGATGTTCAGCAGCCCTCCTACGAACACCCCTGTACATCTGCCTGGGTTGTACCTCACTGGTCATCCAGCTGTGGCTGCTGTGTACAGACATACTTGCCAGAGTCCCCACACTGGCCTGTCTCATGCCACCACCCGGCAACTGTCCCTCATCTATGGCTACTGGTGATGGGGTATGTATGGGCAATGTGACTGTGTGCGGGGATGGGGTGGATAAAAGTGGGATATCAACCGATGGCACTGCGTCAGCCCCTGAAAACCCTGCCTGCACCTCACTATGCCTCTCATCATTGTCAGTGTCTGTATGGACACTAACATCAGTTTGCCTGCAGGAGGGACCCTGACCCACCTCGCTACCTGTGAGCAGCAAGCAAAAAATGTAATTTAAGACCTGTACATTAGGTTTACCTCTACACACACTCACACACACACACACACACACACACACACACACACACACACACACACACACACACACACACACACGCACACACTTACAAGTGAGATAGCACAAAGATATTACACAGACCTCTCATTACCCAACAGTCAACATGCATGACATATGGCACTCAACAGCATGCACTGCAGCCATACTCAATCCTTGTTACCAACATTATACATGTCTGTGATGCATGAGTTGTGTTAGTAGATGATGCCCCTTCCTCTGGAACACACTGCACCCATGTACACAGTATTGCTGTGCACCAGTACAGCACACTGGCATGTACTATGCACCATACCTCACAAGTGTACACACCATTGCTGAATGTGTATATGTGTGACAGTTATGTTTGCAATGTTGCTCACAGCTCCTATATGTTGGTCTGACACATACCTGGGATGATATGAGGACTGATGTCAATAGTTAATGCCTGACCTCTGATTTGCAGCTCTCATCATCAGCAGTGCATGTATGAGCAGTAGAATCCGATTACATTGACAACATTCAAAGCTTAATGTGGATATGAGGAGTGTACACACACTTGTTGACATGCCAGCCTCTTCCATGATATGCAATGGGGCCACAATACTGCATATGTTATCATTACACACACCTGATATGTGACATATGACTTGTGCAGCCCAATGCAGTATCAAACAAATGTGCTAGTCGTGCAGATGCTGATTGAGATGCATGTGATATGTGGGTTGCATAAGTGTGCACACCCTTAACACAATGGTTTGCTGCAGCACCTGTTAAGTAAACTACAGCAGTCACTATTCCTGGAAGGGGCATATTAGCATGGCCCATCTTCACTTGCCATTATTTGGTCACTGTGCCCTACAAATGTCCCCCAACTCTGCCGGACTGCAAGGTCAGCTCATGTGTACTTGGAGGTCACACAGTGGCTTCACTATTGCTGTGGAGTCAGGGTTATGTCTGGCACAATTCATGATCTTGACTGTGTTCAGATAAAGCTATTCTTAGCAAGCTTTGGATGTATGCTTCAGTTCACTGTTGTGTTTCAGGATGACACCCCTCCCCATCCTCAGCCTTATTGTAGATGATTGACAATTATGGGCCACACATGAGTGTTATTTTGCAGTGTTCCAAATTCCAAACGCCATGTCTACCAGCCTAGTTCCTGCTAATGAACAGCAAACCTAAAGGTGTACACTGGCACCAGCAAGGCAAAAATTGGAATGGTGGCAATGAAGTGGAGTGAGGTGTTGCTTGTGCACCACATGTATCTTTATGAATACTGTCTGTAGGTTTCAGCCTTAGCATCATGACACCATTACACATTGCAACAAATGCCTTTGGAAGACTTGATGTTATGCATATGCTACCTGTAGAGAGCCCTGGATGATGTTTCGTTTGGAATAACTCTTCCATCTGATTACCCTAACCCATAGGCCACACTTATGCAGATTCCACATGATTGTCAACACAGGTACTGCAAAAGCAGTACTTGCTAGACATTTCTGCAAGTCCCTCAGTGTTACTGAATGTTTCTGGGTGGCCTCCATGACCAGTTTGCAACATGTGTTGTCATCTGTTTTGGATGGGCATCTGTTTATTTTCTACATTAATGTTGTCCCATACTTCATACACACATACATGACTATATGCACTATTTGCCATGGTATATGCAATGAGTCCCACTCCTGAGTGCTACCTTTTGGATATGGGATCCATTTCATGGTTTGTAAGATTTATGCAAGCCATGGCTGCCTCTGTTGCAGGTGAGTGGGCAAATGTCATGGACATACTTCTTGAACAACAGACCATTACTTGGTGTGGCATTGAGGCCCAGTACTTGATGGAAGGTGTGTACTCAAGAAGAGTGAATGCTGTCAGTACCTCACAAGCTGCTTCCACAATATGTTATTTAGAGTGTGTGCACACATATGCTTCCAGTGTTTGTTAAGATATGTATTCCCCATATTTGTTGTCGTAACATAGGATTCCATATTACACATTCATTACTTATGTTAGGATCACATTACAGGTTGTAAAAGGTGTGGAATGTGGAATTCTGATTTGCCGTTGTTTAGATCAGAAACAGTTGCCATTGTAATAGTGGTGTATACACTGTTGTAACCACTGCATAAGGGTAATGTTTCAGACATGCCCCTACTGTAGGCCATTTGTCCCAGCATTATGTTCATCTCTGTCCACATATCTTGCACTGACAGGTTGTTAGGTATACTGCAGGACTCTTACATACCCTTCAGATATGCCACCATGGTGACCACTGTGATCCAGTGCAGTTAACAGCAACAATAAGTGAACATGTACAGCATGCATTATGGGTAGGTGTGTTAAATGTGTGTATGGCAAATAGCATGGCCATAACATGGCAGGTGTATTGCCAAACCTGAACAAAACAGCTCCATACTCACCAGCTACAGGCTGCTGCCCCATTTGTATACCAGAGGGACCTAAATAGTTGTGTGAGAGACATAATGTCAGTAGCCACACCTGTGACATTGGTACAGGCTGGGGGAAGCATTTCAGCACATCAACAGTACAAACCCACAATACTAGTGATTATGCACATCTGTTCATTACTGCACTACAGCAACAGACTATCTTATCTGACATATGCATGTAGATACTTTACAGATGAAAATGGATAAGCAACAGTAGTCTACTAATGTGCTATGGGGCCTTACCTGCATGCTCCTCATCCATTGTGTGGGTAACACCCACCTCCACAATGCTGTCTTCAGTGTGCTCGCTTGGCTGGCAAGCGGGTGCCCCAAGGCTGGAGAGAAGCTCATGACAGCATGTGTCACTGGGGGCTGGATAGCATGACCCCCACCTGTGGCTGGTGGTCCCTCCTAACTGCACCAGCACACTGATGGGTGTGGTGGATCAGATCAGTACAGCATTGCCACACCTGCTCATAATTGAAGTTGTGCAGGCCAACATCGTTTACCCTGTGGATGAGCTCGTTCCACAGGGCAGTCCTCTCCTGCAGATCCTGGGCCCTGCGCCCAAAGAGGATGGCATGATGAACTATGAGGTACTGGATTATTGCATCATTTTCCAGTGGTGTGTATGCAGGCAGACATTCCTGGGACATTGTACCTGGAAGACATAAACAGGAAAAAAGGTCAGAGGACCTCATACAGTTGTCCACATGCACATCAACAGTAGGTATTACTTGCATGTCCAGTTCCCCCAATATTGGACACTTAATGGCATAATCCACTACACACCATTCATTTCTGTGTAGAGGGATGACAGTGGCTATCTTCCACATGGATGGTGTGTGGATGTTTGACTGTAGTGTGTGATGGGACTGTGAGCACATGCCTGTGTTCATGTAAGAGGCAGACTGTGATGTTCTCATGCCCCATGAAGACTTGCTGTTGTTGCCATCAGTCGGCATTATGCCCATGGTCACCACTGATGTGGGCAGGAGTGTGGGTGATATACATATGCCCCTATACTACTGTTGTAAACAGGGTGCCACTGTTCCTGCCTATCCTGTCTGATGCAGTTTGCCTGTATTCATGGCATGTGTGTATGAGGTGTGCTTTACCCCCAGTACAGGTTGACTTGTGTTACTGGCTCTGAGACTGCACACATATGTTTAGACATGGTTGAAATAGGCATTGTTGGTTTGGATATGCTGATTTCTAGTCATAGTTATCCTTACAGGAGGTCACATGTGAGCCTACATGCTTGCTCAGATAGAGGTGCACTTGCTTCCAAGTTGTGGTCTGTACCTATGTGTCCCTGTACAGCCACTAGAGCAACCTATTATGTGCTTTCTGTCTTGGTGGTGTCCACCAACGGGGATTACTCTATCATTGGTGGAGGATGATTGTACAGGTAAGGTACTGCTGATTCTATATAGCCACAGTGGATATGAAGTGTACACACCCCTGTTACAATGCATGGTACTTGTGTAATTGGAACATGACCCCACAAAAGCACATGTCAACACAATCCCCACCTGTGATGTGTCCTATAGCCTGCTCAGTTCAGTAGGGAACATAGCAACCTGTCCTGTGGAAACATATAGGTTCATAGGTGTGTACTAGGCTAATGGCCCTGGAGTCTTTACAAGCCTACCCCATAGGATTACCCTGGCATCGTGCCACCCAACCTTAGTTCCCAGTGCCTCTGTCAAGTAAGCCCACTGGAGTGATCTCTGGGGTGAATTTTCTATTTCCCATCCACTCATCAAGATTTCTCTTGAAGAGGGCCAATGAGGTGCTCTGCTTGACATGCATGGGAAGTCTATTCCATATCATGGGCAGTCTCTGGGTTATGAACCTGTCCCTCCAGCATATGGGAAGTAATACTCAGTACAGTAAGCCAGTTGAATGTGTCTGCAAACCCTTACACTGATATGTTGGGTAAACACCCGCTGAGATGATTACAGAATCCATTTGTCTTAGTTTGTACTCTAAAGTCATATCACATCTTCACTTGGCAATGGATGCTCACCTTCCATGAAACAGCTTTGTTTCTTTTTCATTAGAATTGTACAGGTTATGGGTCACATCTGAGGTGAGAAATATTTTGACATGACTTCCTGTGGTTTCATTGGCATACAGCACACATACCTGGCATTCCAACAGGGGTGTGTACACTTTGATATCCAATGTATATGGGTGTTTATATAGCTGTTAGTGGTAGATATGGACAGTGGGTCATAACACAGTTGTACACTTCTCTTATTACTATGTACTAAGCATGCCTACTGTAGTACCCATATCAGTGTCATGGCAATGCAACAATCAGTAGCTGTACACATTTTATTTTGTTGTATGCAATGACACTGATATTACACACATGGGCAACATGCACATCCTATTTTCAGGACTGCTTGTGGCCCATGTTATTACTTTTGTGCCTTTCAGCTGAATATACACATACATACACATGCTCAGGGATACCTGGTAAACATTTGTGTTCTATGTCACTATAGTACACTGTATTTGCAGTCTTGCAGCTCAGTCATACATGTCAACCTGTTATACCAGGACTTCTGATCATTGGTCCAGCTCACTGAGTGACAAAATAGGGAAGTCAGTTTTGATAACGTATCAATATAGCTGCCATAACACAAGTATATGTGTAAGTGACTTCAGATATCTGTCACAACTGTGAAATTTCTTCAGAAGAACACTGTACAGTTGAATGTTATTAATTCAATATATCACATGCAGTTTATCACACACATCTGCAACAGTGCTTTACTATGCTCATGTCCTATATAGTTATCCTAGATTTACAATACAAACATGTGTAATACTCATATTCACATGTAACATATGGATATGGGCAACATCCCATTAACTGGCAGTGGCACAGACATGACTGTTTGACAGACACTCTAGTGGTTGCCATATGTGAGCTGTCCTTTCCCAGGGTATGTCAGGCTCCTCAGCTGTGACCCAACCTATCCACCTCTTAGATCATCACATGTGGACAAAGCCTAACATTAGGGGGGATATATATAGGGACAGATCATAGATATGCCTATTACAAACCTATGAAGTTTGTGCATGATACATTTCACATTACCATGACTGTTCTGAAGGTGGTAGGATCTGAAACTTATGTATCTGTCATGACTTTATTACTTCCACCTTCAGCTTTTTGCCAGACTAATATAGATGTTTGGAGGAACAAAACAAACACTATGATGGCTAAATCTTGACATTCTGTAAAGATCTGCACAGTTGACAGGTATGGCCCACTGCAAACAGAGCCAGGTGCTATGTCCATAGCATTTGTTCAGCAGGACATCATTGCAAGTATTGATGGCACATATACATATTTCATAATCATCTATCCCATTATTACAGACCAAGTACTACATTCAGTTATATGCTTACATGTTTCACATACCTGGTTTATCGTCAGGTTCCTTCTGTGTACATGATGCCTTCTTGTTTATTATTTCACGATTGTGTTTATTTATTTATTTTTTTTAGTGTCTCTCTCTCTCTCTCTCTCTCTATCTCTCTCTCCACTACTGGGATCAAGCTTGCTTGAATAGGTTGAAGCGTGGCTTTTGTAGGTGATGCTCATGTTCAGGTGATGGCCTCTGCACAAATTGCTGTTCCACACTTGCTAATTGCATGCAGGCAACTGTGTAAGTCTTCCAATAGCCAATGTCATAGCAACCCACTACTATAAATAACTACATCATGTGGGCGTTGTCCCTTTACCTTTCCTGTATGGAAGACATCCTTCATGTGTGTGGTCAGCAATGTTACAGACAGCAGGTAGCAATACCTCTTACAACAGGACTTGTGGACAAAGGCCAACTACATGT
Organism: Protopterus annectens; assembly: GCF_019279795.1. NCBI lineage: Eukaryota > Metazoa > Chordata > Ceratodontiformes > Protopteridae > Protopterus > Protopterus annectens. The sequence goes on from NC_056732.1 coordinate 1,772,992,163, forward strand.
TTGTATAAGGTTCCAGACCTAGGAACAGTGTGTGAGTATTGCTGTTATATGCATTGAATACTGCTAGTTTTACAGGGTTTGTGTGTACATGATAGTTTTGCATAGAATGCAGTCTGTCTGCATAGCTCTCAACTGTTGGCCTATCCACATGATGGCCAGAGGATTGGCTGTTATGTTTTGTCTGTTCCCCACACAGGTCTTGTCCCTAACATATTAGTGGCATTCTCTCCATTGATTGTTATCAGTACATGGCAACATCCATTTGCGATTCTGACTTTATATTCTTGAGTAAGGGTATGCTGCAACCAGTCCTGTAACAGCAGCAACTTTCACAGTGTATAACAGCAATATTTCAAATATGGCCCTGTGTTTCAGCCTCTGTCCTCTACCTATATCATAGGCTTTGTCCAGATGTCATGCAGTAAGAGGTTGATAGGTGTGGTCTATCATTATTTAGTGCTGACATTCCTGCTATCATTCCAGTGATGTTGTGGACTCCCACACAAATTGTGGGGTAGGGTCCATATATATGAGGGCTACAGCTAGATAAAACATGTGTGACCCTGTACAGTGTGGAGGTCAGTGTATAGAGGGCACTGTTATATGCCCTTGTAAGACATTTTATGTGGGAGGGGTATTAAATGTTTTTAACCTAGGCTGTTACAACATTTGAGGAATAGCAGTAATAAGAAACATAAAGTTATATGGCTGTACATTTTCATATGTTTCACCATCGGAACAGTGGTGGACAAGAGATTACTGTCTTGCACACATTTCTGTTTGTCCATGTGATAGTGACATTTTAACTTAAGCATTGTTATGTAATGGATACATTTGTGTTGTGACAACTGATACTTTCCCCCCTAGGGGGTTGAGTACAGAATGTAATTGGAGGCTGTTGAATTACATCAGTAATTAAGTGTTGATTGATTCTTATCTTCAAGGCAAGTGTGTTTTTTACTGTTGTACTACTTGAAGGCTTTAGCCTATACAGCAAAGTATGTTATGTTTTGCAGATTACTGTATCATAGTTTTTTTTGAGAGTTGCATTAATCAGTTATTATGTATTTCAAACACCTAAATGTTATAAGAAATGGCATAAACAACTGAAATAGTATACAAACATTTATATGTGTACAAACTGTGTGTGGTATCATGCCCTTTGCATTGTGTGTGGCTATATGTTTCATGCAATAATTCTCATTTGTAGGAAAGAATCAGACACTGGTCATTTGAAAAGGTTGCAACTGTAGGAATAATGGCTGTCTGATATTCTGTGCACCCTCTGTATATACTCTCTTTATATATAAGTATTTATATATTTATGTATGTATATATATATATATATATATATATATATATATATATATATGTGTGTGTGTGTGTGTGTGTGTGTGTGTGTGTGTGTGTGTGTGTCTATCATTACAATGTTTAGTGCTTCCACATTGTACATTCCCTATGTTAGACTGACAGTTCTGCATGATATGTTAGAGAAATTATCTATATTTTATTTATATATATATATATATATATATATATATATATATATATATATATATGTGTGTGTGTGTGTGTGTGTGTGTGTGTGTGTGTGTGTGTGTGTCTGTGTATCTATCATTAGAATGTTTAGTGCTTCCACATTGTACATTCCCTATGTTAGACTGACTGTTCTACATGATATGTTAGAGAAATTATCCCAACATCTTTCAGCTGAGATGGCTTAGTAGTAACCTGTTGTGACTATGTTGTGCAGGGTCCTGGGTTCAAGACTTGCAAGTGCTGGTTATTTTGTTGCAAGGCAGAACAGTTCAACTGTGGATAAAAGGATAATGGCAATAATTACAAGAAAACCCTACTTTGGGCCCCATCACCCCCATTTACAGTGCCTTTGGTCAGATGTTTTGCAGTGAGAGGTTCACAGTGTGGATCCGATGTCGGAATGCATTTTATATATATATATATATATATATATATATATATATATATATATATATATATATGAGAAAAACAACAAACAAATTCCCAACCTGATATATCAGCAAAGCAGACCCAACAGGAAGATACAGCCAGTACTCCACTCCAAATGACTCAAAGCCAGTAAAACTCCAAAATCAAGCACGATATATTCAAGAAGAATTTTATTGACGTTAGCGCTTTCACAGGTACCCCTGCTTCATCAGACGTTACAAATAAATCATCTCCATGCAGCATTATATACCAAATTTTGAAATACATCATTTCCTGTTCAACCTCACTTCCTGTTAAAATAAGACAAACTCTGCCTTAAAGTGATACTAATCCTATAAACATCAGCCACACACATAAAACTAAATTAAACAACTAGACATCTTTCAAAACTAATATCCAACAAACATAATAAAATCCTTCATCAAACATACAATGTATATACAAAATCAGTCACCTGACAGGTAGAAAATAAAAAATATATAAAAATAAAAAGTAAAACATCAACTAGCAGTCATCATGTTGTAGTCATGCTATGCTTCATATCATGACAAGGATCTAATATCTAAAAATTTTTATACAAAACACGTGAAACAGTACCTACTCTAAAATCTAATCACAGATATCCTAAACTAAGGTGCATATATGTTAAACATAAAAATACAATAGCTAAGATAACGTAGTAACAATTATATCATCTCAACCTGTCATAATAGAATAGTGCCTTCAACACATTGGCCATTAAGGTCCACATAGGACCTAGCGTTTAATAGATCTCTTTTTTAACCATGGTCTCAAAGGAACACTTTCATTCAGCCCTCGTTCACGATGGGCTGCAAGGCGCAAAATCCATTCAATCTCTGATAACTCAGTTTGATTTACTAGATCCCCCCCCCTTGAACTCACTTTCTGTACATGTAATACTTGAAACATAAAAGTGTGCTGGGCAAATTGTAACATGTGCTTAGAGATTGCGCTACAGGTGTCCAATCTATTATAGCAATAAAAGTGATCCCGAATACGTTCTCTCAAGGAACGATTGGTCTTACCTACGTAAAACCTGAAACATCTTTGACAGGTAGTGACATACACAAGATTCCTTGTGTTACAATCTGCCTGACATCTGATCTGCCAAAGCTTACCGTCGTTGGAATTCCTAAAAAATCTGGACGTGTCCACATAGGGACACTGGGGGCATGATCCACACCTTCTGGTACCTAGGTCAACTGCTGTACACTCCGACATATTCAAAGAAAATAGATTAGGAAAGCACAATTCTTGTTTTAAACTTTTAGAGTTGTTGAAAACATATCTCGGACAGTTTCCTACTATCCTACATGTATCCTTGTTGGTGGTCAGAATGTTCCAATTGTTCATTATCACATTCTGAACCATTCCCAAATTTTTAACATAAGGTAAAAGTATCTGTTGTTGTGTGTTAGCTGTACCACATACCTTCCTGCTATATGAATGTTTGTGATCTGAATAATATGGCTTACCCTTACTATTCCTTAATTTAACAACATCATTGCATACTGTCTCAACCACTGTAGGATCATAACCCCTGCTATATACATCATGTCTCAGTTTATTTAATTCCTGATGGAAAGAGGCATCATTAGAACAAAGTCTGGATATCCTCAGTCCCTGTCCTTTAACCACATTGGTAAAAGTTCTGGGGTGGTGCATGCTATCAGCCTGCAAAAATGACGTCCTATGGCATTCCTTCCTGTAGACGTTGGTATTGTAGATACTGCCTTCACGGACTATAGTTACATCTAAAAAATCAATGGATTCAAAAGAATGATCCATCGTAAATTTCAGGAAACAGTCCAATCCATTAATATATTCCAAAAGGATCCCAGCTCTGCCACAGTGCCCTGCCATAGGAGAAAGAGGTCATCCACGAACCGTCTATAAAAGACGACCTGTGGATTGGATAACAAGACCTCTCTCTCCCAGGCAGCCAACACAAGGTTGGCATATGTGTTGGCACAACTGGTGCCCATCGCCACACCAGTACATTGCCTATATATCCTCTCTGCAAACAAGAAAAAGTTGTTCTCAAGCACAGTTTCAAGGAGCAGCATCAAGAAGTCAACCTCAGTAAGAGACATAGTTTCACACAACAGATCTTTAACCATTGCAATTCCATCAGCATTAGGTATGCAGGTAAACAAGGAGACAAAGTCAAGGGTAACCATAATAAGTGTCTCCACACTACCAAATTCAGAATGTTCTGAAAATGAATAATAATACTTACCCTTACTATTTCTAAACAACATCACATCATACTGTGTCTCACACACTAGGATCATAACCCCTGCTATATATACATCATGTCTCAGTTTATTTAATTCCTGATGGAAAGAGGCATCATTAGAACAAAGTCTGGATATCCTCAGTCCCTATAAAAGTCAAAAAATGTCCGGTGTCTCTCAGTACATACTGAAACCTATTGAGTGTTGTCCTCAGCCTACTGTCCAGGTAGATGGAAATAGGTTGGGTAATCCAACCCTCCCCTGCTACAATAGGCCAAAGGGGAGGTCTGGTTGCGTTTTTATGGACTTTGGGTAGTCCGTTAATAGAAGGTATCACAGGATGAACAACCTCAAAGTAATCATACAAATCTGATGTCAAAAGTCCTAAAGATTTGCACTCAGACAACATATTATATATCGTGGAACATGATCTCTTTATATCTAACATGGTTACCTCAGTGTAGGCATCAGAATTTAACATGCTAATCATAGAATTCACATAGAAGTCTCTGTCCATAACAACTATTAGTCCACCTTTGTCTGCGGGTCTTATAATAATCTGATTATTGTTCTTCAGAGAGGAAATAGCATTAAGCTCAGGCAGAGTCAAGTTGTCAGCAATGTCATTCGTTGTGCCCTTAAAGCTGTCATAGAGCTCATTTTCTACAGCTTTAACAAATAAGTCAAGCTCAGGTGTCAAACGAGGGTTAACTAAACTTTTAGATTTAAAAGTCTGCTCACCTTGGGTCACCACATCTTTAAATAGCAGCTTGAGATTCACATTCCTAGCAAATGATCTAACTGCTAGAGAAATCTCACTGATATCAGCTCTCCTGCTGGGAACGAAGGACAAACCTCTGTTGAGGACACATAATTCAATGTCAGATAGTACAGAACTGGATATATTCCTGACTAACGACTCAGCCCTCCTGCGTTGTTGGTCCAATGCTCCATATTGATTTCCCGACGTTTGGCCCCTCTGCTGTAGTCCAGGTCTACCGACCTCTTCCTCCCCACTCGAATGGGGAGGGGGGCAGCAGGAAAATCCCGTTGACCCGTGGTCTTCAATTTGTCCAGTTGTATCTTCCGTCGTACCGCTGTCCCGGTATTATCAGATGTCTCATCACTCATATCTCGTACATTACGATCTTCCGCTGGGGTGAAATACACTGACGTAACCGATTTAGGAGAAGTCAACGGCTCACATAACGCATCATGCACGTTGATCTGAGGGACACTTCCCTCACTAGCCATATTTCCCTGTTGTCGAGTGATATCAATTACTAGAGGCCTCACATCACCGAGTACACCATCACTACTGGCCTGTACTGCACTCACACCCCTGCTGGTTCTCTTATAATCAGGCCGATTATCATTGCTGCTGGTATTGTTTTTGACCACATCATTCGTTCTAGGCCAAACAAAAAGCAGTTAGATCATTTGCTAGGAATGTGAATCTCAAGCTGCTATTTAAAGATGTGGTGACCCAAGGTGAGCTGACTTTTAAATCTAAAAGTTTAGTTAACCCTAGTTTGACACCTGAGCTTGACTTATTTGTTAAAGCTGTAGAAAATGAGCTCTATGACAGCTTTAAGGGTACAACGAATGACATTGCTGACAACTTGACTCTGCCTGAGCTTAATGCTATTTCCTCTCTGAAGAACAATAATCAGATTATTATAAGACCCGCAGACAAAGGTGGACTAATAGTTGTTATGGACAGAGACTTCTATGTGAATTCTATGATTAGCATGTTAAATTCTGATGCCTACATTGAGGTAACCATGTTAGATATAAAGAGATCATGTTCCACGATATATAATATGTTGTCTGAGTGCAAATCTTTAGGACTTTTGACATCAGATTTGTATGATTACTTTGAGGTTGTTCATCCTGTGATACCTTCTATTAACGGACTACCCAAAGTCCATAAAAACGCAACCAGACCTCCCCTTAGGCCTATTGTAGCAGGGGAGGGTTGGATTACCCAACCTATTTCCATCTACCTGGAGAGTAGGCTGAGGACAACACTCAATAGGTTTCAGTATGTACTGAGAGACACCGGACATTTTTTGACTGATCTGTATAACTTTGTTTCTGAATTTGGTAGTGTGGAGACTCTTATTATGGTTACCCTTGACGTTGTCTCCTTGTTTACCTGCATACCTAATGCTGATGGAATTGCAATGGTTAAAGATCTGTTGTGTGAAACTATGTCTCTTACTGAGGTTGACTTCTTGATGCTGCTCCTTGAAACTGTGCTTGAGAACAACTTTTTCATGTTTGCAGAGAGGATATATAGGCAATGTACTGGTGTGGCGATGGGCACCAGTTGTGCCAACACATATGCCAACCTTGTGTTGGCTGCCTGGGAGAGAGAGGTCTTGTTATCTAATCCACAGGTCGTCTTTTATAGACGGTTCGTGGATGACCTCTTTCTCCTATGGCAGGGCACTGTGGCAGAGCTGGGATCCTTTTTGGAATATATTAATGGATTGGACTGTTTCCTGAAATTTACGATGGATCATTCTTTTGAATCCATTGATTTTTTAGATGTAACTATAGTCCGTGAAGGCAGTATCTACAATACCAACGTCTACAGGAAGGAATGCCATAGGACGTCATTTTTGCAGGCTGATAGCATGCACCACCCCAGAACTTTTACCAATGTGGTTAAAGGACAGGGACTGAGGATATCCAGACTTTGTTCTAATGATGCCTCTTTCCATCAGGAATTAAATAAACTGAGACATGATGTATATAGCAGGGGTTATGATCCTACAGTGGTTGAGACAGTATGCAATGATGTTGTTAGATTAAGGAATAGTAAGGGTAAGCCATATTATTCAGATCACAAACATTCATATAGCAGGAAGGTATGTGGTACAGCTAACACACAACAACAGATACTTTTACCTTATGTTAAATATTTGGGAATGGTTCAGAATGTGATAATGAACAATTGGAACATTCTGACCACCAACAAGGATACATGTAGGATAGTAGGAAACTGTCCGAGATATGTTTTCAACAACTGTAAAAGTTTAAAACAAGAATTGTGCTTTCCTAATCTATTTTCTTTGAATATGTCGGAGTGTACAGCAGTTGACCTAGGTACCAGAAGGTGTGGATCATGCCCCCAGTGTCCCTATGTGGACATGTCCAGATTTTTTAGGAATTCCAACGACGGTAAGCTTTGGCAGATCAGATGTCAGGCAGATTGTAACACAAGGAATCTTGTGTATGTCACTACCTGTCAAAGATGTTTCAGGTTTTACATAGGTAAGACCAATCGTTCCTTGAGAGAACGTATTCGGGATCACTTTTATTGCTATAATAGATTGGACACCTGTAGCGCAATCTCTAAGCACATGTTACAATTTGCCCAGCACACTTTTATGTTTCAAGTATTACATGTACAGAAAGTGAGTTTAAAGGGGGGGATCTAGTAAATCAAACTGAGTTATCAGAGATTGAATGGATTTTGTGCCTTTCAGCCCATCGTGAATGAGGGCTGAATGAAAGTGTTCCTTTGAGACCATGGTTAAAAAAGAGATCTATTAAACGCTAGGTCCTATGTGGACCTTAATGGCCAATGTGTTGAAGGCACTATTCTATTATGACAGGTTGAGATGATATAATTGTTACTACGTTATCTTAGCTATTGTATTTTTATGTTTAACATATATGCACCTTAGTTTAGGATATCTGTGATTAGATTTTAGAGTAGGTACTGTTTCACGTGTTTTGTATAAAAAATTTTAGATATTAGATCCTTGTCATGATATGAAGCATAGCATGACTACAACATGATGACTGCTAGTTGATGTTTTACTTTTTATTTTTATATATTTTTTATTTTCTACCTGTCAGGTGACTGATTTTGTATATACATTGTATGTTTGATGAAGGATTTTATTATGTTTGTTGGATATTAGTTTTGAAAGATGTCTAGTTGTTTAATTTAGTTTTATGTGTGTGGATGATGTTTATAGGATTAGTATCACTTTAAGGCAGAGTTTGTCTTATTTTAACAGGAAGTGAGGTTGAACAGGAAATGATGTATTTCAAAATTTGTTATATAATGCTGCATGGAGATGATTTATTTGTAACGTCTGATGAAGCAGGGGTACCTGTGAAAGCGCTAACGTCAATAAAATTCTTCTTGAATATATCGTGCTTGATTTTGGAGTTTTAATGGCTTTGAGTCGTTTGGAGTGGAGTACTGGCTGTATCTTCCTGTTGGGTCTGCTTTGCTGATATATATATATATATATATATATATATATATATATAGCTATAGATATATATAGACAGACTGCTGTTTGCATTTTCCCCAGTGAGTACACCCGACTAACCCTGCTTAACTAAATCTTTCACCCCTTTGCAGCTTCCGCGTGGCAAGAAATACAAGCATTCATCTCAGCTGTAGGGGACCTATTAGTTTCATTAATCTTCCTGCTGTACTAGGCAAGTTTCTACAGTGAAACATTTTAGTGTGTATTTGTCAAGTGGCACGCTCACTCACTCAAATAGTGTTGGACTCCCCTGAACATTAGCTCTCCATTCTTCTCTCTTTTTAGCAACTGTTAATATCAAGATCTGCATAACTATACAGACCTTATAAAGCAACATGTGTTTGGTTGCATTAGATGCATACTTTTCTTACCTGTAAGAATTGCTACTCTTAACTGCTCCACTGTCTTAACTGCTCCACTGTCTTTAACACTTTAACTGATTGTTTCTACTGTGGTTTGGCAAGCTGCCTCAAGGTTTCCAGGGATCATTTCTGTTCACTCAGCCTCTCTTTCTCCTTACCTTTACAGCCTGTGTCCCATTGCTAGTGTAGTCTAACCCAGCAGTTTAATGCTAAAGACACAGGTAATTTTTATACCATTATCTGCCTAAGCCTCTACTATAATTGTGATGCCTGTGAGTTGTATTAGCATATTGATTGGTTCCAACTGATATGTACAACAAATAATTTCTGCCCACTCTGCTCGCTCCACTCACTTCACTCACTTCCCCGCCCCCATATCCCACCCACCCCAGCACACCTACACTTATTCTAGCCAAATGTCCCTCCCATTACAGTCACAACCAACTACACCTGCAACACCAACTCTAACCACACCTCCAGCCTACCATTAACCTCCCACCTTGAGTACCATGATTCTACACACACTACCTATACTCTTTACATGCACCTTTCTTTCACACATTACATCTTACCAAATTACCTTTATACCCCAACCAAACAACTTCCACTGCACAACTACAGTCACCACCTCTCATGTCACACCATCACACTACTCATACACCTCTCACAACACATGCGCCCCAATGCACAACCCACTTAAGCTATCACCTCCACCACACAAACAAAAAGCATCCCTAATGCCTTAAAACTATCCCTCAACCTAATTTATCTATCATCCACTTCACCCAAACAAAAAGCTAGCCTAAAACTTAAACTAATTATTTCATTACTAAAACTAACATCCTCAGCCATAACAATACTTGCCCTCAGCGGGGACATCCACCCAAACCTTGGACTTCACAACTCCTCCACTGATAGTCAGCCTAACAACCTCACCCACCCTCAAATTACATCCAATAGGAAACCAACTGACCTCCTTATCTTAAGCCTAAATATCAGAAGTATAACCAATAAAATCCATGAACTCCATGCTACCATAGACTTATACTCCCCTGATATTATCATTCTAACAGAAACCTGGCTTAAACCTCACATTGCCAGTAGCAAATTCTCCCTTCAGGCTACAAAAAGATTGGTTGCACAAAAAATGGGGTGGTGTAGCTGTAATGTATAAACAAAATCTTAATATTCACATCCTAAACTTATCGGACCCCCAAACTGACAAAGAAGAAATAATCTATACCAACCTAAAAGTAAACCAAGACAAGACCATTAACATAATAGGATGCTACTTCCCACCTGGCAACAATATCCCTCCAGTAGAAAACCTCCTCAGCTAGGTAAATCATCACCTTCCACAAGATGCCATAATATTAGGTGATTTTAATGTAGACTGGTTATCCTGTTCCAACCACCATCCAGCCCACCATCTAAATCTTCATGCTTTTTCCAACTTATCCAGACACCCACCAGAATAAATAAGAATTCCAACAAGCATTGTACTCTTGACTGGATACTAGTCAGCAACAGCCCCCAATCATACACAGCTGGCTACCTACCAGATAGCCTCAGTGATCATACCCCAAGTTTCTTACTCAAAAACCACATATATCAGGCTAAACCCATTACTTATCAGCAAATATGCAATAAAGTGAACTTTAACCCTGACAACTTCATTTCAGCCCTAAAAAAACTGCAACTGGACTCCACTAAAATACCTGAACCTTGATAATGCTGTCCAATTTTTCAATACCACCTTCCTTAAAGTCCTAAACACCCATGCTCCCACAAGATTTACTAGAGTTAAAGCCCAGATCTCCCCATGGCTACAACAAGCCACTAGATCAGAAATAAAAATCCAAGATAGAGCCTGGAAACACTGGTGCAAGACAAAAAACCCTTCTGATAGAAATTCTGTGAATTACGTAACAAAGTCAAAAAATTAATAAAACAGGACAAAATCCTATATTACCAGTCTTCCCTGAACTCCACCCAAAACAACCCTAAACAATTCTGGTCAACCATCAACTCCATCCTCCACCCAGGAAAAGTAGGAACCCCTTCACCAAACAAAACAAACTCCTCTGAAAACATTGCCACCACTTTCAACACTCACTTCACACAAACCGTTCTATCATTAGCAAAACAACACAACCCCTCTCCCCTACCCCCTCCAACTACACCTAGTAAGCTGAGCACTGCATTCACTTTCTCTCCTATCCCTACCTCCAACATAAAACAACTCTTATCATAGGTTCATAGATTAGTACTAAGTTAACTGCCCTTGTGAGCCATTTTAAGCCTAGCCAATTATCCCTTGTGAGACTCAAATCCTGCACCTTGTGTTTGTAAGGCAAACACATTAACCATTAGGCCACCCTCCCATATCAAAACTAAATCCCACAAAACTAGCAGCTGACACCCTCCCAGCTGAGTACCTTAAAACTGCAGCTGAAGCCCTAGCCTACCCAGTAGCAATCCTGATTAATCGATCTTTATCTAAAAGCTATGTCCCTTCACAATGGAAAATATCGCACATTATCCCCCTCCACAAAGGTGGGCCCTCCACAGAATTCACCAACTACCGGCCCATAGCAATTCTGTCTCCTCTATCAAAAATACTTGAGAGATGCATTCACTCTTAGGTTCTAGGCTACCTCCTTGCTAACAACCTCCTATCTAACACACAGCATGGTTTATGACCATACCACAGCACAACCACTGCCTTACTTGCTTTCACTAATACAACCCTTCAACATAAAAACAATGGTTATTTCAGCACTGCAACTTTCCCAGACCTATGTAAAGCATTCGACATGGTCTCTCACAAACAACTTATCACTGTCCTCTATACTCTATCCTTCTCTCAGTTTGTCACAAACTGGTTCCAGAGCTACCTGACTGACCACCATCAATCAATTGTTTGGCATAATGATATATCCCCCCAACTCCCTGTCTCAGTAGGTGTTCCCCAATGATCCATCCTTGGACCCTTACTCTTCTCCATATTGACTGATAATCTAGCCTCTGCTACCAAACAAGCCACTCTCATACAGTACGCAGATGATTCCACCATCATCTGCTCAGCTCACTCCCTACCTGAACTTCAAAAGACCACACAGGAAGCCTTTTCCTCAGTTGAAACTTGGCTTTCAGATGCACAATTAATACTTAACCCAAACAAAACAAAACTCCTCATCTTCCAACCCACCAAACACAATCTAAACACCCACCAATTTAACATTAAAGCCATTGACAACACCATTATCCCCCCAACAGACTACAGCAAACTACTTGGAGATGAAATTGACAATAACCGCTAGTTTGACATCCACATCTCATTAACCATAAAAAAGTACACAAAAAACTAGGAGCTTTATACAGAAATAAGCAATTCCTCACCAAAACAGTCATGATTTCAGTTGCAAATAGCCACCTTATCTCCACCCTACTCTTCACCTCTCCAATATTTACCAACCTAAGGCAAAGTGAGGTAGGTAAACTCAAAGATTGCTACAACAAAATATCAAGGTTTGCAACTGGTGCAAACTACTGTAGCCACCACTGCACCTCACTTACTGAACTAGGCTGGCTAGAACTCCCTCACCTCCTTCAATGGTACCAACTCTCACTCTCCCACAAACTACTAAATCATCCTCTAAAAGTCCTCTCCCTCCAAAATCTATTCCAACCCTATCATACCACCAGACCACTATGCTCCGGCAACAAAAATCTATTACAGGTAACTAAAATCAGGAACTCTGCTGGAGAGGCTCTCTTCTCCTACTCCATAGCAAAATTATGGAATACCCTTCCTCACACTATAATGTCTGTGTCATCACACACTAACTTCAAAGCTGCTCTAAAATCTCACTCTAAGAGCACTGGACATGTCCTTGTAACAAACCTCTCTAACATCTCTACCCCAACCTCTCTAATCCCTTTCTTCCACCCCTCTAACTACCTCGGATTGCAGCCAAATACATTGCTTGTAAACCTATATCTCAGCTATAATCTTAGCCACTGTTATTCAAGGGTAATAGCTGCTAGCTCAGCTATTAAAATACTTGCTAGTCATTATGGCACCGATGATATAAGTGCTGTACTATTTAAATAAATAATTTCATTTTGAACTATAACTGTTTACTACTATTGTTAAACAAAACCTACCTATACTTCTTGTAATTAATTGTTTTTATTGTGGAGCATTTCACCCCGGGCCTCCAATGAAAAATGACCAGTGTCCAGTCAGATTTTCCTGGTCAACAAATGTAAATAAATAAATAATAAGTATACATATATATATATATATATATATATATATATATATATATATATATATCTACACACACACATTTTCCCTACTGTTGAATGACTGTGCTACATGATATATTTGAGAAAACATCACACATATCTACAGCTCAGATGGCTTAGTGATAACTTTCTGTGGCTGTGGTGTGCAGGGTTCTGGGTTCGAGACTTGCATGGACTGATTATTTTGTTGCTGAGCAGCACAAGGGCTGTTGGATGCAGAGTGAATAAGGCACTTTTAAGCAGTTGTAAGTGGCTTTGTGTGGGTTTGCGCAACGGTAAGCAATGCTAACTTCTAGTTAAATATGCTTACAGACAGTCTGAAAAGTCCTTAATCTGTGCAGGCATTGCTTAGTGCCGCACAAACAGGCTTAATCCTCCTTACTTCTGCTAAACATAGCTTACTCCTGCTTACCCCATGCTAATTTCTTTATAAGAAAAGAAAAAAGGGGTGATAGGAAAGTGATGAAAAAAGGGGCATGCAGAGGGAAAGACAATAGGGAAGGTAGCTAAGGATGCGCAGGATGGGTGTAGGAAAGGCCCATAGCTGTCTAGTTCTTCTGCTGTGCATATATACTGAATCTGGAGGTATATTTGGACACTCAAACCCCTGAGAGAGGGGGGTGAGGACAACAATAATTTATTGTGAAGCCAATTAGACCAGATTACATGTATCCAGTGGATGCGTGTGCAAAATGGACAGCTATGTATGGGGTGAAATTTTTTTTTGGGGAACAGATTGCACTTTTGTTATTTAAGGTGAGAGTGGGATGTTGGGGAAGGATAGTAGGGATATTTGGGGAGGTAGGTTGGGTAGGAAGACAGACAATACAGACAAGGCAGCATACAGGTGTGGAATATGACACATGTGAGGTGTAAACACCTTGGACTGGGAGGGGTGTTTGGAAATTGGAACCCCATGAGCCCCAAATGGAAACAGTAGGACTGAGGTCCCCACCCTTGGGCAGTCACTACTGCACCTTCACGGCCCCGAAGGTGGCTGTGCTGGGGGCTGAGCAGGAGAGGCAGGCTGACCCTCTAATTGTGCCATGCGGCCCTTAAGCTGGCATAGCAGATCTCCAAACTCCTTTCAGAGCTCGCTATGCACCAAACCCTGGACATGGCTTCAGTGACAGGATACTGTCTGCACCCACTCCTGGGGGGCTAGACCAATTCCCTGAGGTGGTTCCACCTGAAGTTGGTGCAAGATCAGCAGATGAGGAGGTCCTGGTGTGGGTTCCAGATGTGCTGGGGCCTGGCTCCACAGCAGATGAGGTGGGAGAGGTGGGTCCACAGGGACCGGCCTTCCCAAACATGATATGGTATTACAGTTTTAGAACATATGTGGGTTAGTAATAGTCAACACAATCCAGGATTAGTTATAACAGCATGCATAGATATTTCCATTAACCCAAAACAAAAGATTTGGAACAGTTGCATAGCAAACAGAACACATGCATATATGGAACCACAATAGCCATTACAATGGCATGCAGGTTACATTGATATCAACAGGACACCAATGATAGTATTTCAACATGGAACATTAATAGAAACACATTTCAATATTTGTTGCACAATAGGACCTATGTCCCAACAGTAGGTTTGGTGTATATCATACCCATTGATTAGTGTGTTTAGATTATTGTTGCAGATATGGTGGGGGGGAGAGAGAGATGTAAATTAATAACTTGTATATCCTTGCAGTACTTACAATGTTAATGATCATTGCTCTAATTATTACTGTACAGATATTATTACAATACTCTATGGCCTTGGTTTGGGCAGTGGTATGTTTGTACACAGTGTATACTTCAGCTGTCTTATAACTTAATTCTAATTCTCTTACCTGGTAGACCTGTGGATGAAATGTTTGTTAACACTACCTGACTGTTTCTACACATATTGCCAGATTCCTAGTTAGAATTCTGCACATACCTCTCAACTTCTTAATGCAAACAATCTGTACAAAGCTTGACAAATTGGGGGTACAAATAGAGACATATTTTAAACATTGCTCATATAAACATTTAGGAAGTTGCTAGAGTAACAAGATTTGTTTTAATATACATTTTCTGAAGGATCTGAAGTCGGAAACTCAAATGTATGTCATTATTTAGTGACTACAATCCTGAGATTATCCCAGTGATTTGCCAGGAAAATAGAGGAACGGGCCAAAAATATGAGGCAAATATCTGGACATTATGCAGAAATCTGTACAGTTGAGAGGTATGATTATGCATACAGCTTACTACCACTCCTGGGATTTGAACCATGGCTGTGGGTGCTAAATATTCAACAATTTGTGTTTCATCAAAGTGAGCTACTTAGACAGTGTTGTCTCTTTCATCAGTGTTTTCTGTCTAAGTCTCTCTTGGTTGTACAATCTGACCTTGTAATTACAGCATTCTTATACAGACATTCCTAGACATACTTTTTATATAGCAGAGTGTGAAAAACAGTTGGCACAACAGTACTATTCACATACCAGATCTTGGTGAATGCAACTTGTGAGGCCATACAGTACCAGAGTAAGCACAACCAGTCCAGGATTTAGAACTTTATTGCCAGGCAGTTACACTTTTATTTAAATATGACCTTTAATGGACTATTACTACCATGACCTTGGACTCCTGTATGCCCCAGCACTGTGCCAGGAAGTACAAGCCCTCTGCAACTCCTGCTATACTGCCTACAGTGGAGAGCTACAACCAGTTATGAGCTGTATTCCCGCCTGTGGGGTTTAAATACTGCCGATTTCCCACCCTTTGCCATGATTGGACGGTTTTGAAAATGCTAAGCTAAGCTACGGGCAAACCTGCTTAGCTAAAGTTGGCAATGCTTAAAGGGGCAGGTTCAGCATTGCTTACCAATGGGCAAATCCACTTAGCTGGGCTATCCATTGCTTAGTATTCATATATACACAATGCTTACACCCGGTCAACATAGCTGTGCAATGCTTAGCATTGCTTATGTTTTTTTATATTGGTCTACCACCTGTATGGGATTGATTCATCATTCATTACATAATGTTAGATTACCTGATATTCCCCAATGGGCTGTGATTAATTTATTCATGTGTG
>NC_056732.1:1773013442-1773053545 GCF_019279795.1 Protopterus annectens
TTGTAGTTTTGTTATGCACATGCATAGACAACTGTTTTTACTTAAACATCTTGCTTTATGACAATTGGTATTGGTTTTGAAAACAGTGCAGTTTGATTTTGTCCTTAAAGTTTGACATGATTGCAGCAACTGAATCAGACTAGTGCTGGATCTATGTTGGTAGCAAATCTTTTCCAGACTGAGAAAAAGTAATAAACATTACACAGCAAAACAGTATTTTAAATGTTTTGAATGTAATTAAAATCACAGCAAGAAACCCTTCAGGAGGATTTTCACATCAACAGAGCCTCTAGTTTGGTAGCTAGACCTAGCTTTAAAATATACTTCATACTGACACAGATGGGCATGTCCAGTCATAACACACTACCTTGAGCTGTTTACTGATAAAACAGTAAGCAGCTATGAATAAATGAAATCTAATTGCAGTTTACTTACTCCCAGTGGAAAGTCCATATTCTTTTTGACAGTTGGCGTATATAAATTTGGGGATTCAGGGGTCTCCTCCCAGATGGAGGATGGTAGAGAGGCTTTCCCCATAAAAAAAACGCTGTTCAGTTCACTTTCAGAGATACTTTTTGTAGTTTCATCCATTGCACAAATGCCACTGAACAAATCATGACTTCATCCTATTTGTTGTTCTAATGTTATCTGAGGTTCCTCCTCAAAAATTAAACTATGATGTCTCTACATTTAAAAGCAATTGAGCTGAAAATGGGTCCAGCTATAGATGGAGCAACAAGAGACCTGTAGGTCAGCTGTTAATTGCTGATCATTGCAGTTATCTATGAATAATTAACTGCTTTTCCATTTAAATGTTTCTCAGTTGTTACTTAGCTTTTCTCTAGTATTCAGTTCAGGTTTTATCAAAATAATAAAACATTTGGGAATAAATATACAAACAACCAAGCCAGCATTAGATGCAAGGATAGCAAATATCTCTACAGAAACCATGTATTTCCCTTTCGCACTCAAGTATGCTGGGATAAATGAAAGCCAGACACTAAGGAAAACAAGCATGCTGAATGTAATATATTTTGCTTCATTAAATCTGTCTGGCAAATTTTTGGCCAAGAAGGCAAGTAAAAAGCAAATGCTAGCCAGAAACCCAAGGTATCCTAACATACAGTAGAACATGAGTGTGGAACCTTCATTACATTCATATATAACTCTTCCAGCTTCTGATTTAATATTTTTCTGTGGGAATGGGGCAGCAGTGGACAACCACCCTATGCATATAATAATCTGAAATAAGGAACCGCATATAACAATAGAAGCTGGTACCCCTCTGGATCTCACCCACCTGTGCAGTTTACTACTTGGATTTCTAGCATTAAAAGCCATGATCACAATTATGGTTTTGGTCAATATAGAGGAAATGCAGATGGAGAAGATGATGCCAAAAGTAGTCTGACGAAGAAGGCAGCTGTTTTTGTTAGGCTCCCCAATGAATATAAGGGAGGAGATAAAACATAATACAAGTGCGATAAGCAGAAGGTAACTTAGCTCACGGTTGTTAGCCTTGACTATCGGAGTCTCCCGGAACTTAATGAACACACACAGGATGCACCCAGTGACAAAAGAAGCAAAAACTGATATCCCAGTAAGCAGTAAGCCCATTGAATCTTCAAAGGAAAGGAAGTCTATGATTTTTGGAATGCACTTTTCTCCTCTATTGTCAGACCAGAGATCTTCTGGGCACCTTCTACATTCACTGGCACCTGTAAGGAAAGCACAGTGAACAATGATACCATAATAAAGTCCAATACAGTACATTTCTTTAAGACTGGCATGGAATGTTATGTTATACAGTTACTTTGTTTTATTACAGGTATCTTAAATGTTACAGAGTGTAAAATGCAAAGTAAATACAGGGAGATAGAGCTGTGCTAAGTTCAGCTACAAGATATCAAACAGTTCATCCTTACAGGACAACTGTATGGTTATTTGACTTTTTCTGAGTCAGACAATAGGCAAAGGTTGATGGAAGGAATCAAACTTTGTACCATTATCACAGGGAACAGCTCATTAACAGGTCACAGCCTTAAACCTCTGGTTTTAGTGCATCATTCCTTTTTTAATTTTATAACTTCTGTGAAATAAAGAGTATAACTGATGAGTCTATGACTCAGTGGTGTCCCCCATATCATGTCTTTGTCATTGTAGGGAATGAGTATTCTGGTGCACTGATGTCATCCTTCTACTTCTCTCTGTCTCACAAAATGATGAAATTAACACTAGCGATTCACAAATAGTGTAGGCTGTTCCCTCATTGTTAATTGGTCTTAATAGGTGCATAGATAAGTACTAGGTTAGCTGCTCATGTGAGCCATTTTAATCCTAGCTAGTGTACCCAGAGGTGGTTGAATTAACCTATTGAGTTTAGTGTTACATTGACCATATCCATCCCATGGTCAATAATTATATATTATTAATAGTGAGAATAACTGGGATCATACCATATGTAATATGAAGGGACCCATGCATGGGATAAAGCATTTAGGAGCTGCATCTTTCCATTAGTGGTACAACGGCAGTCCTAGGATACATTTTTTTACCGTGTGAGGCTTCCAGCCCAGCTAACTGTAATTTTGTAAATAATTCTATGTCATTTGTGAATATTAATATGGTTTGTATGCTTGTCTTACAAATGTAAGAAAACTATATGTTAAGTGGATATTAAACTACTGGTGCAGAAGTGTGTGTTGAACTGTACGTTATGTACTGAGCTTTAAGAATGTGACCACAGTGTACCCTACTGGAAAAGAACAGAAATGTTTATAAACTATATGCCTATGCAAATGTATGTTTTGATGGTAGTGGCTGGAACATACAGAGGTAACTTGAAAACCATCAAGAAAATCAAACAGTTTTACGACTGTGTTTCAGTGCAGCAAGCAGACACAATGTCTACAGCTACAAGTTCGTTCTATAGTCTGGAAACAGAAATAATTACAGGTTTCAAATGTAAAAGTGTTTAACTGTTTTACAACTTCCAGTTCTAGGCAAACTTCTGAGAGATAAGTAATTCTGACACAGAGGTGCTAAATTTTAAGTTTCTGTTAACCTGGGAACCAAATGCAGATGACAAATAGTGATGTCATCCAGCTGACACAGCAGTAATGTGCTGCTATTAATTTAAGAACTATATTCCAGAGAAAGTCTGTGCATTTTGTATTTGTCTTTGGACCTAGAAACATCCTCTCATCAGCACTTCTGCCTTGCTAATAGTAAGTACTAGATTACAGTAATCCCTCTTAGAGATAGAGAGGAATGTAGTGAAATTAGTTTAGATGTTTTCTGTATTTATGTGAGACTGTCCTGCAATGTTGTTTTTAAATATTTCCTGTGATTCTGAACTCTTTTGTCACTGTATTGAGTTATCGAGTATTGTCTTGTTCTTTTATTATTTATTATTAAATATATTAAACCTTTTAATTGTGGCTGGTTTGTTTAGAGATAGTTAAGCTCTTAGAGTACTTGCATATGTATTTGGTGACACTGTACATCCCACTCTTAAATAAATAGCTCAGTTTGCCTGAGCCTGAGCCACTAGCAGCCGGTACCCCTCCTTCACAGCCTCTCTTCTACCTTCTCACCTCCACACCTATAACTTTCCTTCTCTTATAATTAGTTTTTACTTTATCTCTTCACTAGTTAGCTTCCCCACTCTCCTTCTTCTATACCTGCTTTATCCACTAGGTGGCACCCTCATCCCTTTTTTTTCTCTGCTGCTCCCTCTTGCACCAACTGTCCTACGTCTGTAATTTCAGTATTGGTCTTCCTATCCCCCTTCACCCTCAGCCTTGCCAGTACTCCATCTGTCTCCCTTCTGTTTGATTTTTTACCCATGAAACTTGCCTAGGTTTTTTGTTTCTATTCCTTGACCTGCTCCTCCTCTCTTTCACCTTATGCTTAAACACTGATTTAACCCTCCTTTATTTTTTTGTCATTTCGCTGGTGTACTTGGCCATTCTAGACCTTTCCCTTTTCCTGGTATACCTCTCTTACCTATACTCACCTGCATTTCTCATAGTCTCCTTTCCAGCTTCTCCTTCAATTGTTTCTACCTGCTCCGTTCGCCCTGCGCACTCACTCCGCTCCCCTACCCTACTCCCAATTCCCACCCACCCCAGGGGTCCTAAACTTATACCTCCTTAAACACACCCCCTAACTCACCCTACCAATCCCTTAACTCACCCTTCCCGCTTAATTTAACCACACCCCTACCCTCCTATTACTACTCTCTATAATTACTCTCCCTAAATTACCTCTATTCTTAACCCTCTACTCAAAATTTAATTATCCTTTTATTCCCCTCACTTACATTTGCAGGTTCTGTATCTATTCTCTCCTCCAATCCCACTTCCTCTACCTTTCATTTCACTCTAGTTACAACTTTACTTCTCCACAAAGATGGCTCCATATACTCTAACCATGCTTACACTATCAGTTTTACTCTTAACCACCCTCTTCTCAGCCTACCTTCTTACCTCCTTTGAAAACCTATACTATGTCCAGCTTATACACACACAAACAAACTATAACTTGCACATATACACCCCTAACTACACACTCCAACATTACTTCCACTCCTAGCTACCTTCTACCTAAATACCACAGACTCTCTCACATTAATCATGTCCGACCCACCGATAGAAAATTGAAACTTCAAACCTATCTAAAAAACAACTTAATAACAAAACCAAATAATCCCACCTTACAAGATGGAGACATCCACCCCAACCCTGGACCTACCAACCCTACTTTTCAAATAATTAACCCTAAACTTAATAATTCCCTCCTAATAGGACATCTGAACATTCAAAGCATCAATAATAAAGTATCTCACCTTCATGCCCTCCTAGATATCCATTCCTTTGATATTCTCTGCCTCACTGAGACTTGGCTAAAACCTGATACAAAAGATAATGAGATTACTCCCCAAGGCTATAATATAGTGAGACTTGACCGATCAAAACGTAAAGGCGGTGGAGTAGCAATTCTATTTATTAATGAACTTAATATCTCCACCCTTCCAGCTTATCCAACCCAGGATAGCAAAGTAGAAGTCCTCATAACTAAATTCCAATTTAACACCAAGAAATCCCTTTACATTATCTGTATTTACTTACCACCAGGTAATAATATACCCACTTTAGAAGCCTTTCTCAGCTGGGTATCTATGACTTACCCCCAAGAAACAATAATCCTAGGTGATTTCAACATAGACTGGAAAAGTATCAATGCTGAAAATCCTACCTCTCACATCAACCTACATGGTTTAACCCAAACCATCACCTCAACAACAAGAATTAATAAACCTAACAAAAAAGAGAGTATCTTAGATTGGATACTCATAAACAAAGTTAAACAAACTTACAAAGTAGGAACCCTGCCAGATGATGTCAGTGATCACTCTTTGACATATTACAAAAGAAAAGAAAGATTTTCATAACCTCCCCACCACTAGAATAATATGCTCTACCAAACATTTTAACATAGACTTATTTCAAAATGAACTCAGAGAATGCAACTGGAACCCCTTAAAATCCCTTCCTCTTGAAAATGCAGCAATATACTTTAATATAACTTTCTTATCCATTCTCGACAAACATGCTCCCAAACGTACCATCAGAATGAAGTCCAACATAGCCCCATGGCTCTCTAATGAAACAAAAAATCTAATTCTACTTAGAAACAAAGTCTGGGCCAAATGGAGATGCCATAGAAATAGCTCTGATCTTCTTAATTTCCACCAGCTTAGAAATACTACTAAAAAAGCAATCATTACTGACAAAAAAAACTACTACTGTAAACTTCAACAAACTCATCAAAATAATCCAAAAAAGTTCTGGTCTTGTATCAATAGACTGTTGTCCCCAGGTAACTCTAAAACTCCCACCCCTCTTGATGCTGATCCAGATACCCCCCACCTAACTGCAAATACCTTCAACTCTTTCTTCACTGACACTATACAATCTCTAGCTAGACAACTAAACACTGATAAATCCAACCTTCCAATCAACCTAGCACACTCCTCCCATAACTTTAAACTACAACCCATCTCTACCTCTCTCATCTATAGACTTATTCATAAACTGAAGCCTTGTACCCCATCTGCTGACAAACTTCCTTCTCTTTATCTCCAAAAAGCAGCCAAAGTAATCACATACCCTATATCTATACTTATAAATAGAACAATCCAAGAAGGAACCATCCCAGACATCTGGAAGGTCTCCCACATTATCCCTTTACATAAAGGTGGGAACTCTATCGATTACTCTAACTATAGACCAATTGCTCTCCTATCACCCTTAGCAAAAATTATGGAGAAATGCATTCACCAACAACATTTACAGTATCTCTCTCTCCACAACATAATGGCAAGCTGTCAGCATGGCTTTAGGCCTTATCATAGTACTACCTCCGCCCTCCTATCCTTTACAGACACTATCAATAGAAACCGCAACAACAACCTTCTCTCTTCTGCTCTCTTCATTGACCTCTCTAAAGCTTTCGACATGGTTAACCATTCCATCCTAATTAACATTCTTGAATCTCTCTCCTTTGATAACCTAGCCATGAATTGGTTCAGATCTTATCTCAGCAATAGGCAACAGGCAGTTCTCTGGGAAAATCAAATTTCTTCCTTGTTACCTGTCGCCATCGGTGTCCCTCCATTCCTGGACCACTTCTTTTCTCTTTATTCATTAATGATCTCTATTTGGCAATTCCTCAAGCAACCTGCATTCAATATGCAGATGACTCCACCCTTATTTGCTCAGCTACCTCTCCAACTGAACTTTCTTCCCTTACTCAAAACATCTTCAACACAGTAGAAACGTGGTTTACCAGACGTTACCTCCTACTTAATGTCAAAAAAACTAAACTCCTTCTCTTTACTCCCACTACTAGGTCCTCCCCCTTAGACTTCACAATCTCTTCAAATAATGCCACTGTCATCTCACCTGACTCTACTACCAAACTGTTAGGAATAACCATTGACAATAATCTCTGTTTTGATCAACATATTAACAACACCATTAAAATAGTCAACAGAAAAATAGGATCCTTATATAGAATTAAGTCTTTCTTAACCACATCAGCTAGAGCCAAGATCACTCATTCCCATCTAATCTCAACTCTTCTGTATGCCTCACCTGTTTTTACTAACCTTAAGAAAACTAACCTTAACAAACTTGCAACTTGCTACAATAATATTGCCCGATTTGCTACTGGAAATCCCTTTAGAACTCACCACTGTTCTAACCTAAAACAACTAGACTGGCTGGAATTTCAAAACCATCTGTTAATCCCCAACTCACAATTGCCCACAAATTACTGTACCAACCCAATTATACCCCTATACTCTCAAAACTTTTAATCCCATATAATAATCTCAACTCCCTTCGCTCTTCTAGTAAACTCATTGCCAGTTTAACAAAGTCTAATAACACAGCTGGTGACTCTCTATTTACTAATACAGCAGGAAGGAGCTGGAATCTGCTACCTAGTGATATAACACTAACTACATCATTGCCACTCTTCAAACAAAAATTCAAAAATTACCTCCAAAGTCACTGGCTATGTCCTTGTAGTAAACCTGACTAATCAACACCTATACCCTGTTTTTCTCCTCTTCTACCTTCTTCCTAACATTTAATAATTAGTCGTGTAACTAAGACTATCACTAAATCAAACTTTATTCAATGTATTGCTTAAATCCCTCAAGTCTGATGTAAATTATTGTACTTATCTCTTACTAGAGTGCATCTAGTCACCTCTATAAGAAAGATTATGTTCTATGTTAACTTTCTGAAGTGGTACACAGTATCATATGTTTTTTAATCCTTTTTTACCTTGTAATGATATTTTTCTATTTGTATACATTTTTGTTTTGTTTGTTTTTTTTGGTTTTTTGTTTTTGTTTTTGTTTGTATTTGTGTGGAGCTTTTCTCCCCGGGCCTCTACTGAAAATGGATATATATCCAGCTAGACTAGTCCAGTCAACAAATGTAAAATAAATAAATAAATAATAAAAATAAAAAATAGCCTTAGTCTTGGTCACACTTACCATTTGGATAATAGTAACATTACACAGTAGGATTGGGCACCCTTTGGGAAGGGCCTTATAGTAGCTGATAAGCAAGAATGGTTAGTGGCAGCTGGTACTACCTTATAGTCTGGGCAGAAGGGGGCATAGCTAGTGAACCTGTGGCAGCCTTCTCCAGGAGTGTCTGTGTGTTTGTATTTAAATCAAATCCCCAAGTGTGTGTTCATGTGTGCCAACTACTTGGGCAGGGACATGAAGCACTGGTTGGACAGAGAGAGTGCTGGAGGTTTTGGCTTGACCTCTCGGCTGAGATCTTAACCCTATAGCTGTGTCAGTGGGGAGTCTTATAGGGGATCTGGAGAGAGAGGGAGAAACCAGCCCCAGACTGACTGTGATCTTTGTGTGCTCTTAAGGGAAATTGTACTTTACTCAGGAGCAGCTTGTGCTATTGGGCTGCAGGACTGCATCCAGTCTGGAGTGTGCACACAGAATCCAGACTGTCTCACCAGCAGTCCAGATTAGGAAGAGGAGAATGGATTAACTGGACTTTACAGCAATGGAACTGGGGCTCAGTTAGGGTGTGTGTGTGTGTGTGTGTGTGTGTGTGTGTGTGTGTGTGTGTGTGTGTGTGTGTGTGTGTGTGTGTGTGTATTTGTGTGTGTAATGCCCTAGTTAAATATACCTGGTGGCTAGACTCAAACCCTGTACCTTGGGAGCAGGTAGCAAGAGGTTGAATTCCCTACCCATTACCACTTGTGAAATTTTTGCCTCATATTTTTGTTATTATGAAATTTGTGGCTTTTTGGATTTTGAATTCACTAAATAATGGCAGGCATTTGAATTTCAGACTTCATATTCTTCAAAACGTACATGGTAACACAAAACCTTTTATTCTAGCAATTTTCTGTTTATAAGATCAATATCTGAAATGTGTCCCTATTTTTAGGGCTGTATTCCCCCATTCCCCCATTATTGGTGTCTCTTGTCTGCTGTAGCATAGACTAGATTCAGGCCTGCTGAATCTTGCTTTGTTTGTATAATATGAGCACTAATCCAGGCCATCTTTTTGAAGAAGGTTCCCCTGCACCCCAGTGGCAGGAGTGTGTAGTTAGAACTTGTCTGGTTGAAGACTGCTGGAACAAGGCTCAGATTTGAGTTTTTTTACTGGTTAATTGGGGAATTTGTTTAAATCAGTTTGCTCGTTTTCTATTGTTATAAAAACATTTGCACTTTATTCATCTACTTTTACTGTAATTGTGTTTCTTCCCATTTTATTACCTTATTTTGGTTGTGCTTCTTCTTAAAAGTACTCAACTGTATTATTCTGCTGCAGTTTTTACTGCTTGGTAGTAGCCTAGTTAAATTGTAACTGTTATTCTAAGCCTTTTGGTTTAAGCACTTGGGCTTCAGACCAGTTGTTTTACATTAAGAAGGTTTGTGGACTGCATTATTGTTGCAGGACAGGTAGCTTACGTCCTTCTAATTTGGGAATTGCTGGATGAAGGCTCAGTGTCTGTTATTCTAAAAGTGCATTAGTTTTGGTTTAAGCACTAGGGCTTCAGGCCAGTTATTTTACATTAAGAAGGTTTGTGGTCTGCACTCTTGTGGGAGGAGAGGCTAGATTCTGCCCTTCTGAGCTGGGAATTTCTTGTTAAAGGCTTATCATGCCTGCTTATTTGAACTGTTTCTTTCTGAAATTTGTGTGCCTTGTTTGTTGTAGCCCAGAAGTTAGTAGCTTATTGGCCATTTTGGGCTAATTTCTCTCGCTTTCATTTCCCTGCTATAAAAACCGCATTTGCACATTTTTTTGTGCTTGTATTCAGCTCAGCAAGTGTCTGCCAGGTGTCCTGCAGAGTTCTACAGCAGCATAGAGACAAAAGAGAGACTTTGGAGTGATTAAGTATCATTTTTCTGCATTTTTTGCTGTCTTTAACGAATTCTGCCTAAAACGCTGATTTTTTAGTGTTTCTGTGATTTAAAAAGCTTGTTTCTGCTACATATTGTACTTATTTTCTGCCTGAACTTGAACTAAGTCATTTTTGTGTTTAAATAATCTGTTTAACTGTTGTAGGCTACACACTAAAGTGCGATAGCCTTTCTGTACATTTAAAGTGTTTTTTTTTTATTGTATCTGCTTTATTTTCTGAAAAAAATATATCTGTCTATCTATATATATATATATATATATATATATATATATATATATATATATATATATATATATATATATCCACAACTTGAGAAGATGCAAATAAACCAATAAGAAAACCAGCCCACCAAGTCAGGACCCGAAAGCCAGCAGTGAAAATAGTCCAATAGATGGTACAAACTGTAGCGGTAGCCAGATAATTTTGAAATAATAACGATCTTTATTGAAACAAACCAATAGACCAAGCGCTTTCACCCGACTAATATCGGGCTTTTTCAAGGACAAATATGTGAGCACTGTTGTGCGCATCTTTAAATAATATAATTCATGTCACATGATCAAGTTAATTAACTTATAATTATATCCGACATTCCCTAAAGAAACAGTTCGCTAAAAAACTAAACAGTATATTAATCCTTCTTTGGAAGTTAAGTCCATATATAAATAACATATGTAAGCTTCCAATCCATATGCTAATAAACATAACATTAAAAAAAGGTGATATAAACCTTCTGAACAATAAAAATTTGTTTAAAAATGTAGTACATAAAAGGCTTTGAATTTAAGTTGCCTGCTATAATAAATGAGTTCAAAATTTTTAATTTTTAATTAATTATAATGAAATTTTATAACTATGCTAAATAAAGTAAAATATTCCTTCCCAGGTTCTGTAAAATAACTTGGTTAGGAATTCAATCTTTAAAACCTTCACAGTGTCCTAATGACAATAGAAGAAGTAAATACAATAAATTTAATAATAAAATTAATAGAAAGGACTAGCAAGTACCAATAACAAATAAAAAGGGGGGAATGTATATCTGAACTCCTTGTGTTGCAACAATGTATAAAGTGAGGGGGGTGTACAAAAATGTTATAAACATGCTTTTCTTAACTTTAGGACACTCATGATGTTAATAGTGTCATTCAAATCGGGAAACCTGTTAGAGTTCAGCTTCAATTGCCAATATAGTTCACGATACTCTAACCTTGTTTCCCAGTTACCACCTCTAATATCTTGTGTTACTTGCTCCAATACAAAAAACTTTATATTCATTTTTTCACATGTTAAGGAGTGTTTATAAAAAGCATTGCTTTCCTTCTGTTTAATCACGTCATTAAAATGCTCATAGACCCTTCTCCTTAAATAACGCTCAGTTTTTCCTATATAAAAACTATCACAGGTTTTACATATCCCTACATATACTACCCAGTTTGTACCACAATTATATTTCTTGGAAATAAAATTAAATTTCTTGGAGGGGATGTTGATCCGTTCCTAATTAATCATGGTATGGCATTGTTTGCACTTGCCACATGAGTATGTGCCAAATTTCCTTTTGTTTGTATCAATCTCTAAAGTGTGTTTAATTTCAAAAATTTCCTTCAAGTTCTTGTTTCTTTTCCTAACAAAATGTGGTCGCTCTGAAACAAAATTTTTTGTTTCTTCATGTAAACTAAGAATAGGCCAATATTTGGATACAATACCCTCAATCTCTTCAGAATTCCTATTGAAAGTGTAAATAAAACTACTTTTACCATCCATTGTATTCTCATGGTTACTCTGTATCAAGTTAGAAGAACCTGTTCCTAACAATGGGGGATACCACATATCCCTTTTTTGACTAATCTCCTGCACCAGGTCTTCGAACAGCTTATCTTGATAACCTTTCTCTAAGAAAAAAACTTTTAGAGTCTGCACTTCTTCAATAAAATCTTTTAGTGTACTACACATTCGAGAGGCCCGAATCAATTGTCCCTTAATAATACCTCTCTTTTGAAAGTGTGGGTGTCCACTATTATAATGGAGGTATGAACTGGAGAATGAACTCTTTCTATGTAATTTGGATTGGAAACATTGATTGTCATAATCTTTAACGATAGTTACATCCAAATAGTGTAGTTCGTTCTTTTCGATGTTATGTGTAAATTTCAAAAATGGTGTAGTATTGTTAATATAGTACAAAAATTCAAAAAAGCTCTCCTCACTACCCCTCCAAAAAATACAAATGTCATCCAAAAACCTTCTGTAATGTAAAATATCATGGTGCCACTTACTAGAAAAAACAAATTTCTTTTCCCAAAAGTATAGCACAATATTTGCATATAGGGAGGCACACGAGGCCCCCATTGCCACACCTTTTCTCTGACGGTAAAATTCCCCATTGAAATGAATGAAATTGTTCTCAAGGACAATTTCCATAAGCTCTAATATAAGATTAATAGTTGTAGCAGTTTGAGCTACCTCTGTTGACAAAATATGACCAAACCATTCCAGCCCTGTTCCATGAGGAATACTGGGAAAGAGATCCACCACATCCACTGTAACCATTAAAACTAGGGGATTAAATAAAGTTTGGTCAATGTGTCTCAAAAAATCCCAAGAATCCTTACAAATGTGGTCTATAGAGACTACAAAAGGTTTTAAAATAGTGTCAATAAATTTGGCCGGAGGTTCTGTAATGCTACCTGATCCCGATACTATTGGTCTAAACTTGAGTGGTTCCAAAGTCTTGTGTGTCTTAGGAATACCAAAGATTTGCGCAAATTTTGGTATATCCACATACAAATAGTTGTAAAGTTTTTCATTTACAACATTCTGTAAAAGATGATCATATAGTTGATAATTAATTTTAGCATAAGCAATATTTATTTCATTTCTGGATACTAGTTCATATTGATCCATGTCCTGTAACATATTATGTATGTGGGCCTCATAGTCCATTTTATACATCAAGACTGTTCCACCCCCCTTGTCGGGTTTCATAACCCTGCAACCCTCCTGTCTTAAATGATTGATCAACTCAACCTCTTTGTCACTTAAATTATTAGGGGTATTAGTGTGTATTTGTCGTTCCATTCCCTTGATGTCCCTTTCAACCAGTTCTTCAAAAACTTTTAGGATTGGGTGCATGGGTGGGTTAAAGGTACTTTTCCTTGTTAATTCATTGGTAGTATTCTTTTGTCCTTTAAAGAATATATTCAAGTTCAGTTGCCTCATAAATAATTTTAAATCAATCAAAATATCAGGTGTAAAAACAGGTTTAAATGGGACATATTGGAAGCCTTTTAAAAATAGGTCAAAAAATTCTTGAGTAGGTTCCATGTCAGTAAAATTGTAAATCATAAAGTTATTACTTCTATAAATAATCTGTTTTGCTTCCATTAATGGTGTCTCAAAAACCAAAGGTACTACAGAGAAAAGATTTATTTGTGAGATTGGTTCCAGTTGTTGCGTTGATATCTCTGCCCCCCTCCCCCCCTGGGGGGATACTGAAAATCCTGTGCAGATTGTTTTCTACCCTTCTCTGCTATCCTTTCACTTTGCCTTAAGGCTTCCGGGCCTAAATTCACTTGATTGTCCTGAATACTACTTTCATTTTCATTAAAAAATACATTTTCAGCATTGTTTGAGCCCCAGTTCCTAATATAAGGCAAAGGGAAGGCTCTACCTTCACGGTATTCAATTAAATCCCATTCTAACTTTCTAATTTTATGGTTCAGTACTCTTATACAATGTTGGTCAACTTCTTCAAATGTTCTATCATGTTCCCTTTTGGTACTTAAAAGTCTCTCATCACCCGTCAGCCTACTGTTCAAAACATTTAATTCATTCAGCAACTTGTCTGCCTTCTTTTCATAATCCATAATCATACAATTCAGCATTTCTAAACCAGCTTTGTTAAATATTTCACATAATTGATCATGCAACACTGAGCCCGACAGCACAATATTCGGAAACTTAAAAAAAGTAAACCTTTAGGTACACGTTGTACATGTAAACATTCCCTGAGATAGTCTATTTCTAGCTGATTGTTTTTATACAAGTACAGTTTGTCTTTAAAGTCACTGAGTAAATGTTCAATATTTATGTCAAGGTCTTTGTTCACTGTACCTGCTTTAAAAAGAAAAGGTTTAGTAGTCCATGCACATAAATCAAAATTCCTCGCCTCGGGGTTGCTCGAGTTAGTGCTAGAAGTCTTAGTTCTAGATTGGGTCATCTGTCCGTTTGAACAAGGATTATTACTCGACCCATTCGTGGTCACATTATTACTAGAATGAGACGCCCCAGCAATAGCACGTCTCGTAGGTCTATCAACCAAAAGCATTTGGTTGCATGGAATCTCTCTATCTGGGATGGTATTTTGTTCATTGATAGTGTTAGACAATTGTGTAAGCATGTTCAAAATCTGATTGAATTCACCACGAGTGACTGGCGTGGTGTCTACGTCATCCCTCAGAAGTGTAGGTATTTCCGCTAAACTGCCGGGTTCCGTTCCTTCTGCCATGGCAAAAATAAATCCACAACTCGAGAAGATGCAAATAAAATGAACCAATAAGAAAACCAGCCCAGCAAGTCAGGACCTGAAAGCCAGCAGCAAAAATAGTCCAATAGATGGTACAAACTGTAGCGGTAGCCAGATAATTTAGAAATAATAACGATCTTTATTGAAACAAACCAATAGACCAAGCGCTTTCACCCGACTAATATCGGGCTTTTTCAAGGACAAATATGTGAGCACTGTTGTGCGCATCTTTAAATAATATAATTCATATTACATGATCAAGTTAATTAACTTATAATTATATCCTACATTCCCTAAAGAAACAGTTCGCTAAAAAACTAAGCAGTATATTAATCCTTCTTTGGAAGTTAAGTCCATATATAAATAACATATGTAAGCTTCCAATCCATATGCTAATAAACATAACATTAAAAAAAGGTGATATAAACCTTCTGAACAATAAAAATTCGTTTAAAAATGTAGTACATAAAAGGCTTTGAATTTAAGTCGCCTGCTATAATAAATGACTTCAAAATTTTTAATTTTTAATTAATTATAATGATATTTTATAACTATGCTAAATAAAGTAAAATATTCCTTCCCAGGTTC
Source organism: Protopterus annectens (assembly GCF_019279795.1). Taxonomy (NCBI): domain Eukaryota; kingdom Metazoa; phylum Chordata; order Ceratodontiformes; family Protopteridae; genus Protopterus; species Protopterus annectens. Next base: position 1,773,028,537 of record NC_056732.1, read on the forward strand.
TGTAAAATAACTTGGTTAGGAATTCAATCCCTAAAACCTTCACAGTGTTCTAATGATAATAGAAGAAGTAAATACAATAAATTTAATAATAAAATTAATAGAAAGGACTAGCAAGTACCAATAACAAATAAAAAGGGGGGAATGTATATCTGAACTCCCTGTGTTGCAACAATGTATAAAGTGAGGGGGATGTACAAAAATGTTATAAACGTGCTTTTCTTAACTTTAGGACACTCATGATGTTAATAGTGTCATTCAAACCGGGAAACTTGTTAGAGTTCAGCTTCAATTGCCAATATAGTTCACAATACTCTAACCTTGTTTCCCAGTTACCACCTCTAATATCTTGTGTTACTTGCTCCAATACAAAAAACTTTATATTAATTTTTTCACATGTTAAGGAGTGTTAATAAAAAGCATTGCTTTCCTTTTGTTTAATCATGTCATTAAACTATTCCTAGCTCCACAAAGTCTACTCTTCAATTTTTCCCTTGGAACTAGACAAACTTTCAACTTAAGCACTCAAACCATTAATTTCACAGCCCAGCACATGCTCAAAACTCAGAGCAAGCACTAATTAACTCTAGCAATAGACCCCCCTTTACTGTCCAGAAGAACAAGGTTCTCTATTCGTCCCTACCAGCCAATCAGTAACACAGCTCACTTTACCTATTCAGGTATGTCCAAAGGGTAGTTTCAGGTGTACTCTCCAGTCCGATTGGTGAATCTGAGCATTTTGAGGCAATGTTACAACTGCCTCATGTACACAGACAACCCTCTCCTCCTACCACCAAACACTAATATATGCGAGAGATGCAACTAAACAGCCAAACTGGAGGCAAAGCTCTCTCAACCCAAGACTGGAACTGACAGTCAAGAAGAGAAGGGAAATACTTGCAACACACCACCAGTCTCACATAGACCTACTAAACCAACACCGACAAATAACACACATAAATACATGAAAACATACTCGGAGGCTCTAAATAAAAATCTGCAAAAGCAACAGAGACATCCAAAGCAGACACCCAAGCAACCTCCACACCCCATCACAATCCATGAAACACATACTTCACATAATCAGTGTGCCATGCAAACACAGCCCTTAAGGCAAAATAACATACCCAACACACTAATAATAGGTGACTCTATAGTCAGGCACACTAATGTCCCACTATCTAGGCTGGACAAGGAAAAGGTTACAGTTAGCTGCCTGTCGGGTGCCAGGATCTGCCACATAACACAAGCACTCAGGTCACTCCAGAACAAATACAAATAAGACTCTGTCGTTGTCCATGTTGGTGTGAATGACCTGAGATGTACCTCCCTGGACTACATGAAAAGAGATATGGAAGAGCTCTCTGATCATGTAGCCCATGCCGGTATGACCCTAACCCTGAGTAGCAAACTGCCCTCACCAAGAATGATGCCACAGTATAAAGAAAAAAAAATGATCAATTTCAACAATTGGCTAAGTTTCTGGTGTCATTCAAAGGGGATCCAGTATCTGTCCACCTGGGATGACATGCTTGACAAGCCACGTTGCTTCGCAAGAGATGTCTTGCACCTGTCACCCTTAGGCTTTCAAATACTGGCCAAGACTTTTGCCTTTTTTAGGTAAGGCTCAAAAGACAAACCCACCACCTTAAATAGCACAAGTAACCAAAAACTGAGAGTAATGCTACTCAACAGTTGAAGTCTAAACCTCAAAATGAGGCACTCCTCAGTATGGAGAACATCGATATCTGTGCAGTAACAAAAACCTGGTTTAAGGCTCCAGAGAGCACACCAGCACTACCAGGCTATAACTCATACCATGCTTTTCGGCCACAGAACATGGACCGAAATACAAAAGGTGGGGGTGTATCCATATTCATCAAGGATACCCACACCTTCAGGTTAGTGGCACAGCACGATGCCTCAGAGGTCATCCATGTGCAACTAACAATGTGCAAAACTGCAATTCAAATTGTAGCTTGCTACAGATCACCCACCATAACCCAGGACCCCCATTCACATTTTTGGAGACACTGGAAAATATGAAGTTCCTACCAAATGCCCTAATATTGGGTGATTTTAATTACCCAAACATTAACTGGGAGAACTACTCAAGTACTAACTCCCTTGCCCAATGCTTCCTAGAATTTATAAACTCGAATGCCCTTGGTCAACTGGTCAACACCCCCACTAGAGGTGACAATATATTGGACCTGGTCATCACCAACATGGGTGACCAGTGTTCCACACTGGAGGTCAACCCCTCGCTGGTTAGATCAGACCATAGACTAATCTCTCTGGATATCCACATTCCGCCTCCACCCCCAATAAAGGAAACCACCATGAAAAACTTTTCAAAAGAAAACTTCACGTTACTTAAGACTAAGGTGGAAAGGTTCACAGACCCGTGCTAAATGACAACACTGTCCAAGCTGCTGAATCCCTTACAAAGGCACTGTATGAGCACCTGCAAGAATGCATGGATCGTGCTATCCCAAGCAAAACCAAGACTCACTCCTCCAAGAAAAGGAAACCAGTCTGGTGGGCCCTTGCCATAAACAAGCTATACAGTAGGAGGAAACTAGTACAGAAAAGAGTAAAATCCCAAGAAGGAAAGACATCCCTGATCAGTATCAGCAAAAAAATATGCTCCCTCATAAAATCATCCAAGGCTAGCTTCAAAATAAAAATTGCCAAGCACTCCAAAGATAACCACAAAGCATTATTTAGCTATGTCAAGAACCTAAGTGGGGCCTCTCAGATCTGCTCTGAGTTAATGCAGAATGGCACACAATACACTGAACTGACTGATATTGCCAACATTCTGACAGACAGGTTTAGTGCAAACTTCACCCCTCTTTCACCCCCTAAAAGGCGCATAACCATACTAGAAGAATATAGAGCCCCAGCAATCAATGACACACAGGTTAAAACAGCCATATCCAAAGCCAAAAATGCAGCTTCAGTGGGACCGGACGGTGTCCCAGGCTGTGTCTTACATGAGCTTCAAAATGAACTAACCCGTCACCTAAACACACTGTTCAGACTCAGCCTCCCTACAGGCTATGTACCCATAGAGTGGTGCACAGCAACAATTATCCCACTCCACAAAGGTGGAGCCACAACGGACCCTGGGAATTATCACCCTATAAGCCTGACTAGCCTGGTCTGCAAAGCTATGGACCGCATCATCATGGAACACATTAACAGAGACAGTGGTTCATAGGTTCATAGGTTCATAGATTAGTACTAAGCTAACTGCTCTTAAAAGCTATTTTAAGCCTAGCCAATTATCCCTTGTGAGACTCAAACCCTGCACCTTGTGTTTGTAAGGCAAACACCTTAACCATTAGGCCACCCTCCCAGCCCCAACCTCCAAACATTGGACCCTACCCAGTTTGGCTTTGTTAAGGGTAGACCATGCCTCCTAAACCTGGTAGACTTCTTTGAGACAGTTACCAAGGATTTAGACAAGGGAAAGGAGGTCCACACAGCCTACCTAGACCTCACAAAGGCTTTCAATACCATTCCCCATTCTGGTATTATAGACAAGCTCACCAGCCTGAACATAAACCCCTATGTCATGAGATGGGTTGCCACCTGGCTCACGGATAGAACCCACATGGTGAGAGCTGCAGGCTCTAGGTCCTACTCTAAACCAGTTACAAGTGGCATCCCCAGGGCTCAGTCCTAGGACCCCTCCTGTTCGGTATATACTTCACAGAGGTACAGGCAAGCACAGGAGGACTATGGCTGACCAAGTTCACAGACGACTGCAAACTGGGGGCCATAACTGACTCTCTGGCTGATACAGACATCCTCCAGAAGGGTCTCACTGAGACGGATACTTGATGTCAAAATCATGGCCTCGAGCTAAATGCCAAAAAGTGCACAGTCATCCCCTTTGGAAAAAAACGAAGTACCCACGAACCACCACATACGTGGTAGTCCCCTAAATACAGAAAATGTAATAAGGGATCTTGGGACCCAAGTAGATAGTAATCTCTCCTTTGATAATCATATTGCCAAGGTGGTTAGAAAATCCTTCTATGTGACCCACCTAATCACAAAAGGGTTTGTATCTAGAACAAAAGAGGTTATTGTGCCCCTCTACTCATCACTCATCAGACCCATCATAGAGTACAATTCCCCATTTGGGATGTACCTTACAAGACACCTGCAACAGCTGGAAAGACCACCAAAGTACTTCACCAAGAGGATTACTAACCACAAACAGATGCCCTATGCAGCCCGACTGAAGAAACTCTAGCTGTACTCAGTTGCATACCGCTTACTCAGAGGTGATCTCTGCCTGACATACAAGGCCATGTCCAACCCAGAATTGATGGACATGCTCCACCTAAAAAAAAAATAAATCCCCGAGAGCCACACACTTTAAGGATCTAAACCTCACCACAATGATAAATAGGACATGCTGGAGGGATAGATTCCTGTCCCAGAGACTCCTCATGCTTTGGAACAGGATTCCAATCTACATTAGGCAAAGCCCCTCACTAACACTCTTCAAGAGAAACCTTGATGAGTGGATGGGAAACAGAAAATTTACCCCGGGGATCACTGCAGTGGCTCTGCTAGACAGAGGCACAGGGAACTAATGGCTCTGCTGGACAGAGGCACAAGGAACTAATCTAAGGGGGCAGCAAAAGCCAACATATTCTGGCTAGGCTTATAGAAGCCCTTGGGCAGATAGCCTAATACTTACCTTTGAACCTATGAACCTATTATTGGCTTTGTCCAGGTTTTTTTTGCTAAGAGGTTGAGAGCTATGGTGAGAACTGAATTCACTAAATGATAGCCATTTAAGTTTCAGTCTACTTGTCTGTCAAGAAACAGCTGATTTGGCATAGTGGTATGTTGCTCTAACTGTAGTGCACAGTGTTCATGGTTCAACACTTGGCAGGGAAATGCATGGTTGTAACACAGCATTTTATGCTAGCAATCTTCCAAGATTATACAAGCAATGTTTAAAATGTATCCCTAGATTTTGGGCTTTTGCTTTTGCCCCCCCACCCCCACCAATACATTTAGTATTTGTCCAGATTTCTTGTGCTTCAAAGTTGAGAGATACAGTTGAGTGTCAAGTGGATTTTACAAGGAGCTGAGAGCTTGAAGAGAAGTTTAATGCTGCTTATGCTGAGTTTGCTTGTATTATTAATAGCACAACAGGTAGTATACTTGCTTTTGATGTAGAAGGCTATGGGTTCTACTGCCACAGTACATAGATGCATTGCTGATACTGTACTGTGTTGTACTTTTAAAGGGGTGGATGCTGTAGTCCTGAGAATGTACTCTTTGGCAGAGATACCTAGTAACGATGAACCTGTTATCAGTTTGCCATCCATTCCCTATTGCAATATTACTAGCTTATCATTTTTGTAATGTAAAATAGGCAATTTATTCCTCAATGGCAACAAGCACTTTATTTGTAGATGAAAGAATGAAATATAAAGTTGTTTGCTAGCAGCAACCTCTTTACTGGTTACAGATCTCTTTAATGTGGAATTATTTAGATAACTTGTACTTCTGCAGAGATTGTGCATATTTACTGATACCGGTGGATTGTAGAAGTTTGAGTAAACTTTTATGAAGGAAATGTTCTGAACTGGGCAGTTTTGCCATTATTGGTGCATGCATTTTGTTTCGTTGTTTATTGGAAAAATGTTCAAAACAATAAATTTAAAACGCCTTCTAACAGCTATACTGTATTATACAAGGAGTATAATTTAATACAATCAGGAAAGTGTATCAAAGAACACATTTATGTTTCCTGTGCAAGGGGCCTATGATTTGAAAACAGCCCAAAGATAATCACCGTCAGCCAGAGACATTTCAAATTGTGACATAATTGTTGCAACACACTCCCTCATGTAGTGACTCTGGATGTGTCCAAGCAAGGCAAGGAGCAGTTATGCAGTGTTAAGTGTGCAGAGTATCCCCCATCCAAGGTAGACACAAGTACTACAGTGGCTTTTAATCTGTCCTTGATTTTGCAGAATGTTCTGGTTTTCTGTCATATTTTATACTGTTGATTTATGCTTCTTCTTATTCAGAAAATGCATGTTGTTGCAATGCCTGTTGCTCTGTGTTTAAGTAGCAATGCTTTAGTGACCATCAGGTAAGCTTGTCTGAGACTGTAAGATGCAAGTAAGATTTAATAAGCATACTGTTAAATAATTACCAACATTGAAAGCCTTTTTGTTGTTGCCATGCAGAGAATATTTACGTAACTAGACAATGTATAAGCCTTAGGTATTTAAATGCAAATGACAGTATTTGTAATAAAGGGAAGGATTACAGTATTTTCTGAAGCTCATTACATTTGTGGAGACTTACAGTCATATTTGCAGGCTTTACCTGTAAACTAAACAGAATGCCAATCTATCATGTGTGGTCCATAACCTGTGCAGTAATCCTTTAAGTAATTAATCTTGAGCTTGTTTCTTGTTTGCTGTTCATTTTTTACTTTAATCATGTTTTCCCCATAAAACAAATAGATAGTTGTTGTCAGGCAGCAGGGGTTTTTTTTGGATAAGAAATATTTTTACAAGTGGGGGTGTCACAGAGATTGCTTCTTTCTGCATGTTATTTGGTACTTTTATAAAGCCGAATATAAATTATAATTAGAACTGCAATGCAAGAAGAAGTGGTTTGAGTTGAGTGCTGCTTGTTTTTTTATACTTGATTTTGACTGGCATTCCAGTAATGTATTTAAAAAGTAATTTATTTTTTCATGCCTTGCAACCTTTTTGTTTCCATCTAGATATTAAGTAAGCTGTCATGTAGCCAATGCATTGAAATATTTTTTTTTCTTCTACAATTCATTTTGTCTTGATTGGACTCTCATAATGATGGTTTGGCAGTGGCCCCCAGGGCAGCATATTTAATTAAAGTCCCAGTTTTTCCATTTTTTAGCATAGCTCCACCCCTTTCTAGTTGTCCACATCCCTTCCCGTTGGCCCCACACATTCAGCTGTCTCCTGCAGCCCCCCCTTTGATTTGAAGTCACCAGCTGCCACTGACCTTACTGTGTATGTACTTGTCATCCTCCCGATGTGGACATCCCTCACTAGTGCTAGTGGTGAGGATTGAGGCTCTTTGATTACTGGGCCAGTGCAGGGGTGTCACATACCCATGCATACATACAAGTTACTGCTGGATATGGACAGGGATGAGCTTTGTTTAACATGGATGGGGAGTCTGTTCTAGAGAAGTGGTATCCTCTGTGTGACATACCTATCTCTCCAAACCATTCTGTTGATGGTGCTGAAGAGGTTTAGATCCACAGACTGATTATTTTGATGGCATTTGATTTGTGGATGTGCAGTAGGTCTGTCAGTATTGGGTTGGATAATACCTTGTATGCCAGACCTAGGTAGGATACTGATTATAGTGGTAGTGATTTGAGTTGATACATTTAGGGCATATTGTTTAGGCCCTGTACTCTTTCAGTAAGGTATCTCTGTGGGCATTCTAATTGTTGCATATGTCTAGACAGATGGATGCCAAAGGGGGCATTATACTCAATGACTGGCCTAGTGAAGGCTGAGTAAAGGGAAACAATGACATCCTTAGATCTAGAAAGAGTCCCTTTGTTTATAAGCTGCACAATACATAAGAACTTCCTGATGACAGTGAATACATATTAGTTGAAAATTAGGTTGTTGTTCATCTATGTCCCCAAATACCGACCAATTAGGTTGTATAGCCAATGTGGTAGTTCCCTAGGGTAGACGATTTCCCAGAGTATATAATAAAGTATTTTTTTGCATTTAGTTTCAGTCCATGGTTTTATCACCAATTATTTGTTTGCGACAAACTTTCCAGCAGGATGGCTAAGTCATTGGGGGATTCAGTGACTCATCCTAGCTTCAGTCATCTGCAAACATAGTCAGCCAGAGCCCTATATTATTGGCTTTTACTTCAGAGATGTAGATGCCAAACAGGAGAGGTCCCAGTACTGAACCCTGGGAAACCACACTGGTGAATGGTCTCTTTATGGCTGTAGCTTTCCTTATTTTGATCACTTGCATCCTATCTGTGAGCCAGTTGGTAATCTAGCAGGTGATATAATGGTTTATTCCCAGTTTATTTAGATTTCCACTATGCCTCAGTGGGTGACTGTGTTAAAAGCTTTGGCCAGGAAGAGGCATGCAATGTGTACCATTTTGCCTTCATCCATCTCTTTGTTGGCCTTTTCAAAAAAGTTCCCCAGGATGAGTAAACATGACCAGCCCTTGATGAATTCAAACAGAGATGGATCTAGTGTTTGGAGGTTCTCTGTGTCCTGACTGATTAATTTCATGATATATCTTTCCACACCTTTGCATCTGAGGCTGGTCAGACTTATGGCTCTGTGGAAAGTTTTCCCTTATGCAGGGAATGGCTGTTGCTGTTCTCCATTTGTTTGGTACAAAACCTGCATGGAGGCTGAGGCTGAACAATGTTATTAGGGGATGACTAAATCACACTTCTTGCTATTTAGGTTCATATGTTCATAGTTTAGTACTAGGCTAACTGCCCCTGTGAGCCATTTTAAGCCTAGCCAGTTATCCCTTGTGAGACTCAAACCCTGCACCTTGTGTTTGTAAGGCAAATTTAAGCATGAATGATGATTAATGATTTAAATGATAATAACTGTGCCCTATCTTTTGTACAGTCTTGCTTGGGTTGCACATGTATGATGCACAGTGTGGCCAGCTTATGCAAAGTTAAGCCCAATCTGGTATTTTTGCATGAATCACTTTTATTGTAGAATGACTGCTCACATCTTGTATATTTATGTTGTAAAGCACCATGCAGTCTGCAGCCTTTTTGCTAGTGTCACAGCACACTTTGCCCATCTCTGTCTGGCATGGCCATCCCCTGCTGCTGGCTCCTCCTCTGACTTCTCATCAGCTCAGCTATTGCTTCTGGGGACTGCTGACCCCATAAAAGGCCATTCTAATAGTTTCCTCACTATAATATTATCTTACAGAGCACACACAGTCAGCATTTTGGCACATGCGATGGGGTCACATTGTACGGCACCACTGAGTGTATCCAGTCAGCAAAAGCATGAATTCAGCAGCCCAAACACATGTTGTATAATAAATATGGTTTACAATAGTGCACAATTATATCTCTGATGAGTGTGAGTGTGTGATTTTGTGATGGGTGTAATGAGCCAGATTTCTAGGCCAGATCCAGCTTCACTTACAGGATGGCCCTGTGAGAAGTCGTTTCCTTGTAAGCTGTTGACAAAGGCCACATCCATGCCATATGTATGAGTCATGCAAACTGCCTGGATGGCTTGTACATACATTTTAGATGATATCCTGTGCATTACAGACCACCAGGCATTGATGCCTTTTGCAGTTCATGTACCTCCTTCTCAGTTAACCAGGTGGCATATTTATTTCAATGTGGGTATATCCTATGGCTCCCAGTATCTCTGAGAAATGGGTTATGTCAGTGAATCCAACATGGGTATGTGGAAACTACATATGCTCCTCCACATGCTGATGGATGTCATTGCTGAACTGATGGAGTATTCTCAGGGCAGACTCCTGAGGTGCCCGCATCACATCCCTAGTAGGGTGCTGAAAGGTCCTTGTAGCTAATATATGTACAGCCACACATACCTTTACATCCATGACTCCTATGAGACTGCAGACAAAGCTGATACATGCCCACAATATACTGCACGGTGTCCCTGTCCACACAGTTCTAGTCCACTGTGTAGGTGCTGTGGATGGCATGTTAAGTATGACTCCATGCCTCCAGGACAATGTTATGCACTGTTGGGCAAAGTGGCAGCATTAATACTTTCCTGAAGATACACATGTACAGTGGTTACAGCATCCACAAGCATATTTGCACTGTGCATTCCTTCTGAATATGGACATATTGTCAAGTTCAAATCAGAAGAGACAGCAGTAGTGCTGCATAAAATTTAAACATCTCTGAAACTCTCTGTAATCTTGTTTTGCCTTATTATCATATGAGTCACTTTATTATGTAGACATTAGGTTATACTATGGCCAACCACATAATCTGGCCTAGTCATATCACGTAGATAGGTTTTCTGAATTGTACCACCCTGGAAACTTGCACATATTCATTTAAAAAGGTGTGGCAACATTTTCTGAATCTGTGCTTAATTCTTTTTGGTATCTCACTTCTGTTGAAGAGTATTTGCTGAGGTGCTAGAAGTGAGAGCAAACAAAGTTTGATACCATTGCTGTTTTTATTATTTTATTCAGAAGTCAAATGTATAAAATTTGTGCTGTTCACTGTTGACCAGCAACTGTTGTAAATGCACTGCAGTTACTAAATACTATGTAAAATCAGTCAGTTCTTTTGGAATTTATTTATTTATTTACCTATTTATTTTATTTTATTTTGTTGTATGAAAAAAATGCAATATGTAAAATAATTACATTTTAATTTTAATTGCAATCATTTAATTGAGTCTCATCCTAAATGGTGAACAGTTTACCATGGTACAAAACAGTGGTCAGAAGATTTAGAATATATACTTTTGCAAAACTGGTACATTTTGTGTGTGTGTGTGTGTGTGTGTGTGTGTGTGTGTGTGTGTGTGTGTGTGTGTGTGTGTGTGTGTGTGTGTGTGTGTGTGTGAAGATAAGGCACATTACATCCTTTCCTATAGGTAGCTATGTGCCCACACACCTCCATGGCTGCCAATACTTTGAGAAAGACTAAAAAAAAGTAATAATTTTTCTCAAATTTTTACTGACTTCAAATGGAAAAGATACTTTTTGAAATAATGTGCTTGACTTTTTTCTGATTTCAGCACTATGCAAAAAGATTCTACATTTTATTTCATTTATGTATTGTTATGGTGAAATACAATTCTTCATAAATTCAGCATGTCACATACCCAGCAAACATGATTTCATAATACAGTTTAGAGTTATCGTGAATGTTTACTCTTTTAAATCAATGCTTTTCCTCACCTGTTTCATTGGCAATCTCCCCCTTGGAACATGGTGCACAATCAAAGCAGCAAACTGGTTGTCCTACGCGAGTGGTCTTTCTATACCCAATGTGACATGGTTCACTGCACACTGATTGGGGAGCCTGTCATATAATACAGAATGTGACACCTGATCAGTTTCAACTACAACATAATATATATTAATGTAGCTTATGGATGAAAGTTCATTTGTGAAAGTAAAACTAATATGGGTAAAATTAGATGTAGCGTACATAAACGCCCTTGTAAAATACTTGTAAAAACTATATTAGAATAACGAAGAGGTATTATGCAGTGCAATTCTCAAATGACTGCTTAACCATCTGACAAGTATCCCATTATTTGTAACACCTCATCTTAAAATGATATGCTGCTGTATACTAAAACTCCTTTGTAACATTTATTTTGGTCTATATTAACTGCAAGCACAGAAAATTATTAAAAAAAACAAAATGCTGAGTTTATCATGCCTTCTCCTTTCAGTATTAAAGTAGATTTCATTTATTTTGTTCACCAAGTAACAAATAATTCCAGTCGGGTGTCCTTTCTTTTGTCTGGAAAATATGGGTAAGAATGTTCACCTGCAGAGAACATTATATAACGATACAGAATGTATCATGGATATAGTATTCCTGGACATAAAACATAAATGATTCCATCAGAATATCATGTACCAGTTATCCTATTAGAGCACAACAAATTGGAAATTGGCAAAGATAATTACAATTATACTGCAAGGTATACATTAATATCATGGAGTTAAAATAACAAATAACAGCCAAAAATCAGTAAAACAATGCATTCCCATAATGAAACAAATGAAAACTGGTGGATATGACACTCATTGGTTTATTATTTTTAATATCCAAAAAAACAAATAATCTCTGTGATACTTCCAAAGTCTCAGACAACCCACTAAACAAGTATAGTGGGTCCAAAAACAAAAAAGTGTAAGATACTTCTTTGTGTGGAAGATTCTCATTTTATTTATATCTAGTTAATCATTGTATATTAACAAGATCAGATGATGGTAGTAGAAGTAGTAAAGTTAAACTAGTCCTAAGTAAAAAAATAATAAAAATTATAATTTGAAATATTATACAGAATTACTGAGTATTCAAAAGTAATCCAAGCAGGGTAGAGAGTCTGTTTCCAGTTGAAAAACCTTTATTAAGCACACAGACTCTGAAAAGTTTTCTGAAGAGATTTTGAAAGAGGTCTATGTGCTTAATAAAGGATTTTCAACTATGTGCTTAATAAAGGATTTTCAACTGACTGTCTACCCTGCTTGGATTACTTTTGAATACTTAGTAATTCTGTATAATATTTCAAATTACATTTTTTATTATTTTTTGCCCTAGGACGAGTTTAACTTCGCTACTTCTACTACCATTATCTGATCTTATTAATATACAGTTATTAACTAGATACATATAAATTTAAAATCTTCCACACAGAGATGTTTCTTACACTGTTTTATTTTTATTATCCCTGACAAACACCTGTAACTGTTTCTTAAATTTCCTAATAGTTTCACTTAAATAAAATAAGCTGCAGAACTAGATCAGGACACGTATAACCAAGGTACTTAGCAAAATGTGTTTTTACATTTCTCTGAACAGAATTTGGTGGTTAAATGAAACCCTTCCACCAATCTATGTGTTTACATTAGATATTTAGAGTTTCTATAGAAGATTAAGGATATCTGATCTGCGTTAGAGGCACCATACTAGAAAACTTAATTTTACAGGTAAGGAGAAATATGTATTGAGGACTTCCTTTTTCCATTGAGAGAGTATTTTAATGCTGAAATACAAAATACTGAAGAAAAAGGATTGAATATTGATTGTAAATGGAGCAATTATATTTGATTATCTTGGGAATTTGTCCAATCATACCAAAACTTTTGGTTCTGATGTGCTATTTCTAGGTGATCTAATGCCAAACCTGTGAGCTCCTAATGCTTAGTCATTAAATACAGCACATTGTCCATCACAACAGACTCCCTGTCAGAATCAGTTCACCCTCCTACCTCTCATGGTTTAAGTCAAACAGTTCCCTTCACTCTATGACCATAAAATAGAGAAATAAAAACAGTGGCTTCATGGGGCACCTCACTTTCGAAAGAGAGGAGATATGGCAGGAATTGTCTCACACATTCTAATACTGATATATGAATACTCACAGAATGAACTTGAAAATGGAATTAGAACTTTCAAACAATTCATTTGTTTGTGAATTATAAGAGGTATTCATTGACTGCTTTACTTCATAGTGATTCTCCAAACAATTCTGACAGTCTGATCTAACATTACTCCCTTTGTTTATTAGTATTTCAAAGGGAAAACCAACCCTGCCCAAAACTTCTAACAGAATTTACCAGCTTTTCTGCCTCAAGAGAAAACAAAACACATGCCTCAGTGTACCTTACAAGACCCAACACAACTAAAATATACCTTGTACCCATGATAACTGACATATTAAGAGACATTGCAATATCCATGGCTACCTTTTTACATAGTTCCTCAGTATCAGGTAAGGGCACCAAAGTATCCTTTACATTGTCTCCAGCCGTGGCAGCATTTTGACACCACTTGTGCCTTGCAGCTCAAATTTATGTGTTTTGTAAAAGCAAGCTCAAAATGGTTTTGCATAAGCATTGTTTTGTGTACATTATTCTGCAATATCCTGAAAAGACATATTATGGGCTATATCCAGAAGTGCCTGATGGCAGAGCCTTTGAACTATCAACTACTATATCATTTCTCCCTCTAAGCCTCTATCAGGATTCCATTCTTTGTACAGTGACATTATTCAGTATCCAGGTACCCCTCCACCTTGGGGATCTGAAGCCTCATTGACTACTTCCCTCAATTTCTGTTATGTAGGATCTGAGAGCTCTCTGTACCTCATCTCTTTCTTTTGTGATATTCCTTAGTTCTTACAAAGAATGCTAACATGTTACAAAAATGTGGCTGAAATTGATATTTAGAACCACCAACCATCCCTTTATGTAATCCCTTCCAGAAGAAGTCGTATCCCTTCTGAGAGATATGTTTGAAATTCACATGTGCTACTATCACTTATCGCTTCTCCCAACGTAGCCATATCACCAATCTCTAATGGAGGTGTGGGCATTGTCTGGGTCTTTGCTATGCTATCTTCCTTGCATGCCTGCTTTCATGCCTAGCTACATTTAATGTACTCAATGCACTCTGTCATCAAAGTCATTAATTATTAGGACACCTTCTGGAATATCTTCGGACACGGCCACCCACTTATTTCTTCATTACTCCTTCCCAGTCTAAGTGAAGCCTGGCCTATGACACCTGAAATGGACTGCCAGGGTAAGTAAACCTGTCTAACAACTACAGACTCCGAAATAATTATGTCCGATGCAATATTCCTCTTTGCAATAATTTCTTTGCTCTCACCCAGGATATGACAATGGCCCTTATGGTAATCTGGTGCAGCTGAGGTTTTAAGACAACATACCATTCCAGTTCTGATATCTATTTTAGCTGTCTTATGTGGCTTTTGTTTCTCATAATCTCACTGTGAACATTTAGTTCATATAAGTGCCACATGGTCACATTGCAAGCACATAAGCTTAAGTCCTTGGCATGCACTGGAAACAAATGACTTTCCCCTTTGCATGTGGAATATCTTGAGGAGATTCAGGCTACAGGCTTCCCTTATAAATACTTCTCCCATTTTACACTCCAACATTACCTTTAACACCAACTATCTTTTACCTAAATACCACAGACTCTCCCACCTTAAGTATGTATATCCTACCAATAAGAAACTTATACTTCAAATCTTTATAAAGAACCATTTACTAACTAAACCTAATATTCTTACATTACAAGATGGAGACATCCACCCTAATCCTGGACCAGCTTATCCCTCTCCCAAAACTAATTCTCCTAAAATCTATGACTCCCTCCTTATTGGACACCTAAACATTCATAGTATAAAAAACAAAATAGCTCAATTACATGCCCTCCTTGATATTCATTCATTTGACATTCTGTGCCTCTCAGAGACTTGGCTCAAACCAGAAACAAAGACACTGAGATCACACCCCAAGGATATAGCATAATAAGACTTGAGCGACCAAAACGTAAAGGTGGTGGAGAAGCTAATCTTATAAAGAATCAGCTTAATAACTCTACTCTTCCTGCCTATCCTACCCCAGATTGCAAAGTAGAAGCCATCATAACAAAACTCCAAATAAACACCAAAAATCCCTTTACATTATCTGCATCTACTTACCACCAGGAAACAATATACCCATACTAGAACCCTTTCTCAGCTGGAAGAAACTATAATTCTAGGTGACATCAATATTGACTGGAACACTATCAATGCAGATAATCCTTCCTCTCATATGAACCTATATGGTTTCACCCAGACAATTACTTCAACCACTAGAATCAACAAGCCTAACAATAAAGAGAGTATTTTAGACTGGATACTCATAAACAAAATCAAACATGCCTACAAAGCAGGAACCCTGCCTGATGATATAAGTGATCATGCTTTAACCTTTATTACTAGAGAAAGAACTGATTTTAACATTCAAAAACTACTAAAAATTTTAACACAGACCTATTTCAAAATGAACTCAGCAAATGCAACTTGAAATCTCTTCCCCTTGAACATGCAGTATCATACTTTAACACCACTTTTTTATCCATTCTCAACAAACATGCTCCTGAACGCACCATCAGAATGAAACCCAATATTGCCCCATGGCTCTCTAAAGAAACTAAAAAGCTAATTCTCTCCAGAAATAAAGTCTGGGCTAAATGGAGAAACCATAGAAATTCCCTTGACCTTCTTCACTTCCGCCAACTTGGAACTCGACAAAAAAAGCAATAATTACTGACAAAAAAACCTACTACTGCAAACTTCAACAAACTCACCATAACAACCCCAAACAGTTTTGGTCATCTATAAATAGACTCCTCTCCCCAGGAACATCCAAAACTCCCACCCCTCTCAATGCCAACCCAGATACTCCTCAGACACAATTCTATCACTAGCTAAACAACTTAGCACTAATAACTCCAGCCCACCTATAAACCAAACACACCCTTCAAATAACTTTAAAATACAACCTGTTCCTACATCTTTCATCTCTAGACTTATCCACAAGCTCCCTCACTTTTTCTCAAAAAGCTGCCAAAGAAATTGCATATCCAGTATCTATACTTATAAACAGGACAATCCAAGAGGGAACCATCCCAGACATCTGGAAAATATCCCATATTATCCCTTTACATAAAGGTGGAAACTCCATTGAGTACTCAAACTATAGACCAATTGCCCTCCTTTCTCCCTTAGCAAAAATAATGGAAAATGTATTCACCAACAACTTTTACAGCATCTCTCTCAAAACAACATAATAGCAAACTGTCAACATGGTTTCAGACCACATCACAGTACTACCACTGCTCTCCTATCATTTGTAGATACTATCAACAGGAAGAACCGAAAAACAACTCTCTTCTTGCTCTCTTCATTGACCTCTCTAAAGCTTTGTTCATCAATGATCTTCAACCTCCTCCTCAATGCCAAAAAACTAAACTTCTCCTTTTCTCTCCTAGCACTAGGTCCACCCCTTGAACTTCACCATCTCCTCAAATAATGCCACTCTCATTGCTCCTGATCCAACTACAAAATTACTAGGAATAACAATTGATAACAACCTCTCCTTTGACCAGCATATCAACAACACCATTAAAACAGTCAATAGAAAAATAGGAAGCCTATATAGAATTAAACCTTTCCTAACATCATCATCCAGAGCCAAGATTGCCCACTCTCATCTTTTGTCTACTCTTCTTTATGCCTCACCAATTTATACTAACCTTAAGAAATCCAACCTTAACAAACTGGCTACTTGCTACAACAACATTGAGAACTCATCACTGTATTAAAACTTCTAGGCTGGCTTGAACTACAAAACCTTCTGTTAATCTAACTCCTCACTCACCCCATAAAAATCTTATACCACCAAAAAAAAAACCCAAATTTTTTTCTACTTTTTTAATCCCTTATAACAACCTACTCTCCTTCGCTCATCAGTAAAACTTATGGCTACCATAACAAAGACTTCTGAGGAGGAACTGGGATCTGAATCCCTACGACACATAACACTACTACTCTCTGCCTCTCTTTAAACACAAATCAAAGATTACTTCCAAAGCCACTGGCTCTGTTCCTGTTCAAACTTCTGTTACTAAGATTAGTTCTTTATAACATTATTAATCAATTTGCTCTTTTTTGTTTTGTGTTCTTGATGTTATTTTTCAACTACTTAATGTTTTTTTATAAATATGATCCTCTCTTTGTATATATCTGTTATTGCTACTATATTTTTTATTTGTCTATTCATCTATGATGATTTTGTCCATTAAATAAATATGTGTGCTCTCCTATACCAATGTATAGGACTAGATAAACCCCTAGTGTGCAGTTATGTCCCTGATAACAAATAAGGCTACCCCATTTTGAGGATTTTCTCAAAAGTGCTACCTTCTTGATCTGCTAACAAGTTTACTGTGTTTTCAGCCAAAGTACTAAGTGTTTTCTTCATGCTCATAAGCTCTTCCAATGTTTTAAAGGTATTAACTTGACATGCAGTCAATCATCTATTAAAATAATTGCTTATTTCTGCAATGACATTATTGACACAATCTTTTCATTTTATTGTATGCTCTGAAAATGGTTTACAAGCTTTGGGCAAAATCATAGAACAATTACTACCCATGGTCAGAGTTGTGGTGTACAGTCATAAAGCCCATACTATGGTCAGGTAATCTGGACTTGATTAGAGACTTGGTCTCTCAGGTGCTGCCAAGGAGGACAGGTACCCCCATCCTTGGAGAGGGTAGATGATACATGCACAAACACACAGTGCGATAGGGCTCCCTGTTGGATTCTTAGAAACAATTTGCAAGGTACTTCAGCTGAGGGGTGGAGCAGCTTGTTACTATCAGCTCTGTGCAGAAGTGTTGGGCAGTTCAGTGTGGTTCACCTACTGAAAGACAATGAGGGGATAGTCTTGGTGCATGTTGGGGTGGAAAAGAAAAACAGGGTAGGCTGTAAGATTAACCACCATCAGTGGATGATTAGTGGCAGTACTCCAGGATGACCTTAGATTCCATACTGGCCCCAGCCAGTACAGATGTACAGATGTATGACCAGGGTTATGGAGCAGCTGGTAGACCAGGAAGTGGACATGGGGCACTGGGTAAAGACTGATTAAATGAAATACAGGGAGCAAAAAAGAGTGTCAAAAAAACGTTACAGCAATTCAAACAATCAAAGTCAGACATTTTTAATAATGCATAATGTTCCTTACCCATGAGTAGATGAGTTAAAAACCTGAATCGTTGGACCTGGTGGCCAACTACAATGCACAGAGGGAAAAATCCTAACTACAGTGCATGAAACACAAGTTTGAGTAGTGGCTTGGCTGCCCATAAGTGCTGGCAGGGAGGATGGAATTGAGAGGCCATTGACATTCACCTATCCTGAGGCTAGATTGGTAGTTCTGGCTCACTATATGGGTGAAACCTTGCAGGAGCACTAGGTGCCTTCCACTTGCAGCTCAAGTTTGTCAAGCAAATGCTGCCATGTGCAGGTCACAAAGGGAGCCAATGGGAATTCAGCATGCTGAAGCAAGCTCCCCTCAGAGGACAGCTACAGTGAAGCTTAGAAAAGCCACCACAGGAAAGGAGGGTCCTCTGCTTGGGAGAGGTAAGCTGTCCTACAGGAACAGTAGCAAGATGGCTAGCCCTTGATCTCCTGATTCTTCTTATGAGTAGATGAACTCATGGACGATTCCTGGGTAGGAATGAATGTGCTATAGGGCAGTGACCTTGCCTGGGAGGTTTAATCTCCCATGACCTTGGGACAAATGGGCAGATTGGGTACAGGTAGAAGAGCCATTTGGCTTGGTCCTGGGGTGGGGGCATTAGCATTGGTCATTTTGATGTTTGTTGCATACATTCTCAAATGCCCAAACAAAACTGTCAAAGTCATCCCCCTCATCCCCCTCCTTATACTGAGGAAGCAGTTTAGTACTGGCCCTGGCATCCAAGTCATCCCTGCTACTCATGTCTTTACTGAAGTGTTAGCAGTTTCTTCTTACAATGGCGATGATGATTTTCTCTTTTGTCTTACTCCACTCTCTCTAGCATTGTGGTTAATTCATGCTAGTAATTCCCTTCTTAATATGAACTTTCATGCTGTCTCTGTTTTGACTTTCATTATACCTTAAGCTGTTTCATTCTCTCAGCTACCGCAACATCTAGGCATTTCTC
Organism: Protopterus annectens; assembly: GCF_019279795.1. Lineage (NCBI taxonomy): Eukaryota > Metazoa > Chordata > Ceratodontiformes > Protopteridae > Protopterus > Protopterus annectens. The sequence continues at coordinate 1,773,047,872 of NC_056732.1, forward strand.
CTCAGCTCTGTTTTTTTTTTTTCTTTCTTTCTTTCTTTCTTTCTTTCTTTCTTTCTTTCTTTCTTTCTTTCTTTCTTTCTTTCTTTCCTTCTTTCTTTCTTTCTTTCTTTCCTTTTTTTGTTAATTTAAGCTCTGATTTGAGATAATCTAGGGATATATTAGGTGGCTTTTTTCCTGAGTGGTGCACACCTACAGCACCATTTACGCTAGCCACAGGTCCAGAAGGCTGTCTCTTAGCGGAACCCAAGATGACTACCAGCATATTACATTCATTTCTCTTCCACAGTTGCTAATTTATATGTGATAATCAGAGGTTATGGCCATACAATCCATACTGATGAGTACCAGTTACCAATAATGCCAGATGGACATAAGAGCAAAAGGCAAATGTGTACTACCGCCTTGGATTATGACCAGCACCTGCTATATCTTTATATATTTTACAAAGAACAAAGTTAAAATGTCTCTCTCTCCAGGGTACTCAGTCTAGTCTGTGCCTAGTTTCTTTCAGTGCAGTCTTAAATATAGTGATAGAAGCATGGTCAACATAATTGTGTGTCTATATATGTAATATATATATATATATATATATATATTTTTTTTTTTCAGAGACAGCCCACAGCAAACACACACACGTACATACACACACACACACACACACACACACACACACACACACACACACACACATGCTAACACATACACACATGTACACACATGCACACCCAATGTTTCAGAGGAGGGCAAAATAACATTTTTCCTTTGCCACCATCTTTCTGGCAATCCTGCCACCAACTAGCCCAGTCTTATACAATAAGAATACAATTGCACTTCACTCTTAAAAGAAGTAAGCAACAGGGTGAACTGTTTATAAGTACACAAACAACTATACACTTTTAAAAGCAAATGCAGAATAAATGGGTTTTAAGCAGCTTGCATAATCTAATAAAATGTGCATTTATATATATATATATATATATATATATATATATATATATATATGTGTGTGTGTGTGTGTGTGTGTGTGTGTGTGTGTGTGTGTGTGTGTGTGTATATATATATATATATATATATATATATATATATATATATATATACGGATCTACTTCATTTGATTGAAAGACCATTTGATAGAAACTCATTTGGTCGAAATTTAATTTGATAGAAAACCAGTATTCAAGGCATTTGACAGGGATTTGTCCCCCTCCCAATATCGTGTGACCCTGGAGTTGATATATATATATATATATATATAGTTAGGGGGGTGAGTGGGGCACAGCCCCCCACCTATTTTCATTTAAAAGAAGACAAGAAAATAAAAAGTACACATTTTAAACAAAAATAGGTGGGGGGCTAAGGTCTGACAGCAAAGTGAATAGTATCATTGGTACCGAACCTACTTTTATCTTTAGGAACAGAAGCACGCTTAAAAGAATGCTATGCGATGGAAAGAAACGAGATAACATTGTAAGTAAGAAGGGTACGATTCCTTGTATGAACTGTAATTTTTGTACATACATTAATACCAGCGACACTTTTATACATCCCAGGACATGGAGGAAGTACACCTTTAATGTTAAAGCAACATGCAAATCCAAACAGTATAGCTATCACAATGTCAGATCTGTCAGAATCTTTATGAGGGTGACTCTATCGTCAGGCACACTGACGTCCCACTCACCAGGTTGAACAAGGGGAGGGTCACGGTGAGCAGCCTGTCAGGTGCTAGGATCCGCCACATAACACAAGCACTCAGGTCACTCCAAGGCAAGTACAAATATGACTCAGTCATTGTCCATGCTGGTGTGAATGACCTGAGACGTACCTCCCTGGACTACATGAAAAGAGACATAAAGGAGCTCTCTGAGCATGTAGCCCAGGCCAGTATGACCCTGACCTTGAGTAGCATCTTACCCTCACCAAGAATGATGCCAAAATATGAAGACAAGATGATCAATTTCAACAACTGGCTTAAGTACTGGTGTCATTCAAAGGGGATCCAATGCCTGTCAGCTTGGGATGATATGCTCGACAAGCCACGATGCTTCGCTAGGGACGGCTTGCACCTGTCACCCCTGGGCTTTCGGATATTGGCAAAGGCTCTTGCTACCCCCATAGTGCCTTTTTTATGCAAGGCTCAAAAGACAAACCCACCTCCATAGGTATCACAAGGGATAAGAAACTAAGAGTAATGCTACTCAACGCCAGAAGTCTAAACCTCAAGATGCATGCACTCGAAACTCTCCTTAGCATGGAGAACATCGATATCTGTGCAGTAACAGAAACCTGGTTCAGGGCTCCCGAGAGCACCCCAGCACTACCAGGTTATACCTCATACCATGCTTTTCGGCCCCAAAACTTGGACCGAACCACAAAAGGAGGTGGAGTATCAATATTCATCAAAGATACCCACACCTCCAGGTTGGTGGCAAAGCACGAAGCATCAGAGACTCTCCGTGTACAATTAACAGTGGGTAAAACTGCCTTCCAGTTTATAGCCTGCTACAGACCACCCTCCCAAACCCAGGAACCCCACTCGCCTTTCTGAGAACACTGGAAAATATGAAGGCCTATCCAAACACCATTATATTGGGTGACTTCAACTACCCAAACATAGACTGGGAGCATTAATCTAGCTCCAACACCCTAGCCCAAAGGTTCCTAGAATGTATAAACTCAAATGCTATGGAACAACTTGTTACCACTCCCACAAGAGGGGAAAACATACTGGACCTGATCATCACCAACATGGGGACTCTATGCTCCAGACCAGAAGTGTATCCCTCACTGGTAAGATCAGACCATAAACTAATCTCACTGGATATTCACATCCCGACCCCACCCCCTGCCCAGAAAACCACAGTGAAAAACTTCTCTAAAGTAAATTTCACACTCCTCAAAACCGAGGTGGAATCCTTCAAAGCCCCCGGGCCTGTGGAAAATACGGCCCAGACCACAGAATCCTTTATAAATGCATTCTATGAACACCTTCAGGAATGCATGGATCATGCGATCCCAAATAAAACCAAGACCCAATCCTCCAAAGGCAGACGTCCTATCTGGTGGACCGCAGCCATAAACAAACTATACAATAGAAGGAGGAAGCTACTAAATGATAGAGAAAAATCCCAAAAAGGGAAGGCATCACTGATCAGTATTAGCAAAAAACTACGGGCACTCATAAAATTGTCTAAGGCCAGCTTCGAGAGAAAAATTGCACAGGACACTAAGGATAATCACAAGGCTTTCTTTAGTTATGTTAGGAACCTGGGTGGTAATTCCCAGATATGCTCAGAATTAGTCCAAAATGACAAAAAATACACTGAACCCACAGACATTGCCAACATCCTAGCTGACAGGTTCAGCGCAAACTCCCCCCCCCACCAAAAGGGCAAATATCTATCCCAGCAGAGTGCTGCCCCCCTCACATCTCAGATGCTCAGGTAAGAGCCGCCCTCTCCAAAGCAAAAAACACAGCATCAATGGGACCAGACGGTGTCCCGGGCTGCTTTCTACATGAACTCCAAGAAGAGTTAAACCCAAACATAAAACTACTGTTCAATCTCAGCCTTACTACAGGATATGTGCCCAAAGAGTGGTGTACAGCAACAGTGGTCCCTCTCCATAAAGGTGGTGCCTCAGCGGATCCTGGAAACTATCATCCCATAAGTCTGACTAGCTTGGTCTGCAAAGCTATAGAAAGGATCATCATGGACCTCATAAATAAAGATATTGGGGACCTACAGACACTGGATCCTACCCAGTTCAGCTTTGTTAAGGGCAGATCCTGCCTCTTAAACCTGGTTGATTTCTTTGAAACAGTCACCAAGGTCATTGACAAGGGGAATGTGGTCCACACAGCCTACCTGGACCTCGCAACAGCCTTCGATACAATACCCCACTCGGGCATTATAGATAAGCTCACCAGCTTAAATATAAACCCCTATGTCACTAGATGTATTGCAAACTGGCTCAAGGACAGAACCCACATGGTTAGAATTGCTGGAGCCATGTCAGACTCCAAACCAGTTACAAGTGGTGTCCCACAAGGCTCAGTCCTGGGACCTCTCTTGTTCGGTATATATTTTTTGGAGGTACAGGCCAACATGGAAGGACTGTGGCTGACCAAGTTCGCAGATGACTGCAAACTGGGTGCCATAATCGACTCTCCAGCCGACACAAGCATCCTCCAAAAGGGCCTCATAGAAACAGACAACTGGTGCCAGAGCCATGGCCTCAAGCTAAATGCCAAAAAGTGTATAGTCATCCCTTTGGCAAAAACAAAGTGCTCACAAATTACCACATAGGTGGTAATCCATAAAGTACAGAAGAAGTAATTAGGGACCTGGGGACCCAAGTTGATAGCAATCTCTCATTTGACAACCACGTGGCCAAAGTGGTTAGAAAAACATTTTATATAGCCCACCTAATCATGAAGGGATTCACATCTAGATCAGGGGAGGTCATCGTGCCTCTTTACTCATCCCTCATCAGGCCCATAATTGAGTACAATGCCCCTTTTGGGATGTACCTTACCAGACACCTGCAGCAACTGGAAAGACCCCAACAGTACTTCACCAAGAGGATCAAAGGGCTCAAACAGATGCCATATGCTGCCTGGTTAAAGAAACTCCAGCTCTACTCAGTGGCATACCGCCTGTTCAGAGGCGATCTGTGCCTGACGTATAAAGCCATGTCCAACCCAGAATTAATGGACATGCTGCACCTCAGAAAATCCAAATCCCATCGAGCTACGTGCTCGAGAGACTTGAACCTCAGCACTTAAATAGATAGGACATGCTGGAGGGACAGATTCATAACCCAGAGGCTCCCTTCACTCTGGAATAAAATCCCAGTCCAGGTTAGGCAGAGTCCCACATTGACTCTCTTCAAGAGGAATCCTGATGAGTGGGTGGGAGATCGTAGGTTTACCCCAGGTATCACTTCTGTGTCACTGTTAGACAGAGGCACAGTATACTAACCTCGAAAAAGGGCATAGCAAAATAAATTTAAAATGGGTGGCGAAAGCCAAACACATTCTGGCTAGGCTTATAAATGCCCTAGGGCAGATACCCTAGTATGAACCTATGAACCTAAAACTAACCGTAACCTGATATAAAGGATAGGAGAACACATCAGAGACATCAGACAGGAAAATACTAGTAATTCGTTAGCTCATCATGTTTTAGATACCACAAGACAGCACATGTTTAAATTTCAAGTTGTAGATTTAATTAAAGGTGATGGTAGGATGGGGGATATTGTTAATAAAACAGAGGACAGAGAGTGAACTTGGATTTTAAAACTCCAGGCAGACAAAGAAGGAGGCCTGAATGACAAGGTCTCTTTAAGACCTAGACTTAAGAACAGGAGACCTTTTCTTTTAAATGAATGATATGCATGTGATTTGTATTCTTTGATTTTATTGGTTTAATTGTTTATTGTAATAGTATATTAAGAAGGTGGTTGTGTTTGTTGATACAAGTTCTGATGAAGTGGTTTTATTCATGAAAGCGCTTACCTATATTTTATGAATAATTTAGTTCTCTGCCATCATTTACTTGTCTTACTTTTACTGATATTCTTTACAAGTCTTTTTTGTGATTTATATATATATATATATATATATGTCTACTTCGTTTCATTGAAAACTAATTTCACTGAAATTATTCCC